>NC_136937.1:18790657-18804437 GCF_949987615.1 Pollachius pollachius | reverse complement strand
TCTGTGTGTCTGTGTGTCTCTGTGTCCATGTGTCCCTGTGTCTTTGTGTCTGTAGCTCTAAGGAGCCCATCCATGTTGGCCCTGGGTTAATACATAATGTAAACTCTGGCAGGGTTGAACGTCTCTCTTTCCCCAACGGGATGCTTCCATCAGTACCTGAACCCATTCTGTCTCTCTTTTGTTCCTTTCCTTCCTTCTTGTTTCTATCATTCTTTCTCTTCTCTTGTTCTTTGTCTTTTTTTTCCTCCAGTGCTGTTTTTCTTTCCTCCTTTCTTTATATATCATGAACACCAGTACACTTTAGCAAAACATATTATATTATTCATGTACCTTGCAGCCTAGCTGAAGAACTGGCTGACCTTACAAAAAAGTCCACTTCTGTTACACGTGAACAAAACCAGCGGCTGAGCCACGCCCGCAGAGGGGAAGCCCCGTGGGTCTCAGTGAAACGGAGATGGGACAGGTATGTTGGACGGAGACTATCACTCGCAAAGGCAGGCCAGCAATCTGCTCTGGCCCTCCCCGCTCACAGAGGTATCTACCTGTGGAGGAGTGGAGGAGGGACTGTACCTTTCATCCTATCATTCACAGAGATATCTACCTGTGGAGGGAGGAGGGATTCCTCCTTTAATCCTATCATGCGGCCGACATCCGCGACTTCTATGTTCACAGATAAAGAGACACAGCCTGTATGCGATCAGTGTGTCAACAACCTCCGTCTAAAGATAATTATATTAATTTCACATATACTAAACAATGAAAGCGTGAAAAGGAAGTAGAGAGGCTTTTTTTTTCTGTGGTATTTGCGAGGGTGTTGGCGTTGAATACACTCAAAAACGACAGCTTGACCTGCTGTTGAGCCATTGCACCATTGATATGCAACATTATGCATAGCATAGCCTACGTTATGCATAGTAATAAATTAATACAATAACATGAGTCGCAGAGTCAAATAGATCCGTTTTTTCTCCTATTCAGATCATTGTATTCAATTAGTGAGATTAAAACAATGTTGACAAAACTGTGCAGTCAAAAATTTAAATAGATGCAATTTCCACTCAGGGCATGACGATTTAGAATACCATCATGGGTAGATTAAAGTGGCTCGTCCTCAGATGGAGGAAAAGTGACAATCATAGTGTCAGGCAGTATCAGGGGACACCTAGACCGAGGCCTTATAGCAAGAGAGGGTTTGTGTGTATCTAGGATCGCTTCACAGTGAGTGGGTCGATAGTTGGGTAGAGGCAGAATGTGAAGGCATAAACGGATAAACAATATAGATATGATGATGGACCCTGGCCCTCTGCTGTGACGGACCTTATCGTTACTGTCTATTCATCATTCTACCTGTTGTTATATCTTAACATTAAGTCTCACAGCAGATGCTTTTATTGAGAGTGACCATCAATCAAAGCATATGATCTGAATTGCCAGAGGATCTGAGGGTTTGCCAATCTGTAAACTCTTTCAAACCCTCACACTTTGAAGAAATACCTTTTAGCCATGGATTTCTCTAATGTGTTTGTTTCTATTATTGTGTATTATTTTGAATGAAAGGTACTTGGTAGGTGCTGTTACAGCCTGCTGTATGAAATTTGTTTTATATATAAAGATTGATTTGACTTCAGAATTTGAGCAACCACAAAGACCTCCAAGCCATACACAACAAAGATTTTTGGCAGGGTGCGGAGTGGCATTGGGAATCAGAGTAGACAAACTCAGTATATTCTGGTTTAGCATAAGAGCTCACGAGTGCTCCAGACAATCCATCACATCATGCATAGGTCAACTCACTCCCACAGCCAACCGACCTTGTGGGGTGAGAGAGCTACAACATCCGGCCGGGGATGGTCTGCTTCAAAGAGGCAGCAAAGGTGATCCTAGTCCTAGATAAAAGCTTGCAGACATCTGCACCCATGACTGAGCAACCCTTTCAGCGAGCCACTCTGCCCTCCTGCATACGGGAGGAGGCTGTGAAAGGTGCTTCCATCCAGAAGCCTCCTCTACACACGTGTGGCCGGGACCCAGCTACATGTGATCCTCTGCTAGACTGAAAACGTGGGAAGAAGAAGAAAACAAAAGGAAGTAGGATGTGGATGAACCAGAGCTGGCCGAGGACTTCACACCCCAGGCCTGATTGATGTTAGCCTTTGGCAGGGAACATCAGCGTGCTCCCGCTGCTGAACTCCTTAAAGAAATACTGGAGGATTTATTTATCCTTTCCCTACACTGGAGATCACTAGGTAGCACCACCCTCTCAACACTCAACATGGACACTCTTGGCTTGAATGCAACACACGCAGATAAATCAGAAGCAACAAAGCCCTGGCCGCCTGGCGGAGAGGCCCCACCAGCCGGGCAGAGGGGGAAGCATCGGATCACCGCCGGCCAGGCAGCCCTCCAGCTCCTGTGTGTCTCCAGGAACCTTCTGGAGAGAGCAAGTGATGGGGCGAGAGAAAACCCTGGCGGTTCACCAGCTTGCTCCATTGAGGCGGCACTAGAAAGCCTTGTTTTCGGTGCCATAGAGGGGGCCCCACCATGGCGGCATAAACCCTGTAGTCCACAGTGTGACAGGTTGATGATGATTAAGGATGATATATCGAACCCAACCCGGAGGAAGTACCACTCAGAATGCTGCTCATCAAGGAGCAGCCCTGGTCCATCTCATCCAGTCCCCCGTAACGGCCCCCTACCCAGCTGGGACGACCCCCCCTACCCAGTCAGGAAGACCCCCCCCACCCAGTCAGAACCCCCCCTACCCAGTTGGGACGACCCCCCCTACCCAGTCAGGACAAGCCCACCCTAACCAGTCAGGACCCCCACTACCCAGTCAGGACCCCCACTACCCAGTCAGGACCCCCACTACCCAGTCAGGACAAGTCCCCCCTACCCAGGCAGGACAAGTCCCCCCTACCCAGTCAGGAAAAGCCCACCCTACCAAGTCAGGACCCCCACTACCCAGTCAGGACCCCCACTACCCAGTCAGGACCCCCACTACCCCGTCGGGATGACCCCCCCTGCCCAGTCGGGATGACCCCCCCCTACCCGGTCAGGAGCCCCCCTGCCCCGTCGGGATGACCCCCCCTACCTAGGCAAGACAAGCCCCCCCTACCCAGTCAGGACATCGGCGAAAAACGTGGACTGCAGCTTGGCAGAGAGGTGTGAGATTTTGCAGACGGAGAGAAATGGCAGGCAGCCTGGAGAGGACTCTGGTGGAGATGAGGGAGCAGGGGCCAGGGCTGCTTGAGGACATGTTAATTCAAGTCACGTTTAATTGAAAAGCCTCAGAGGGCTTTGCAGCCCCACAATAGACGACACCCCGTGACCCCTAACCCTGAGCCCTTTAAATGCAAGAAAAAGCTCAGTGGGAAATGGAAGCCACGTCGAGAAATAAACGATTGCTTCCAGGGAAGGCTGGGAGAGCCACAGGTGGCTTTTATCAGAATAAAAGCAGAATAAAAATATCTTAAAAATAGTGACATTAAGATGAGAGTGATAGCAGTCAAGGTTCTCAAAATAACTAGCGGCTGGCATCCTTCTCCACCTCCGTGTATACAGTACGGACAGAGGAAGAAAATATCGCTCAGAAATGCTATCATTTGATACATTTTCAAAAAGTCAGACTAACTGAGAAAAGCTGGGATCTCCTTCCTGTCCATTACTCAATAATCATTCCACAAATGTTCTTTTGGAAAATTAAATGTCTCAGCTGAAAGTTTGGACAGGAGCCTGTGTAAGAAAGAAAACGTAAGAGACTAGGGAATCCCAGATGACTGAGGAAAACCACAAGCACTTTCCAACACTCAACTTCAAGGACACGATGAAAACATCTGTTTTGGTTGCTTTCTTTTACATCCTCACTTATTGCGATACGAGGCAACCCACAGCAACAGCCACATCTGTAGCGCCGTCCCTCAGTCATCACAATTGGTGTGTAGTGCACCTCACCAAACACACAAGTAAAAGTAAACACGACACCCTGCCATGTACTCAGCGTGGTGAGGGGGAGGCTGGTGGTAGGGGGACATTTGAATCATAAATCCTACACTCAAGGTCCATCACACACTCAGAGTTACTAAGGCCCTGTGGCGCAGCCTCGCTACATTTGAATGTGTGCCACTCCAGATCCTTCCCTTAAAGCCGATGGGATGCTGAGCGCAGCACTGTAAGTTTGTGCTTATCTAAGAAAAGTGGTGGAAGTAGAAGGCTTATCTTTTGAGTGAAGAAACCCCACCTGTACTACTTTATGTTACGGCAGAGGTGTGTTTATGCGAGTGTACCCGCCAATGCACCATGGCTGAGGTGACACATGCATTGCAACTCCTGTTTTCATCAGAGTGCCCATGGCCGTGTTCAGCCTACAGCAAAACACTCTGAAACGTTACATGGGTGGCCGGTGAATTAATGAATCAGTCCAATACGGACATGGAGTGGTAGCAGCTGCCTTCTGTAGTCATCATTAGCCTGAGCTGCTTTGCTTTTTTATTTTTATTGAACCTTTATTAATCCAGGAAGTCTCATTGAAGACAGGCACCTCTTCTGAAGAGAGACCTCACAGGCAGCTGTATTTTAACACCAGCCCGCTCTGACACTAAGTGAACATCTCCTGTTTGTCATTACTGCTGTTTTTAATTGGGTTGGATGGATGGGTGGATTCATGTTGCATGGCTGTTCATTTTACTTCTTAATTAATTAATCATTTGGTTCAATTAGATTTTCATCTGCAGACATAATTAGTGCTGTCCACGGTGAGAGTGTTTCACAGCAGGGACGTGTGTCACAGATACATACATGTAAGGCATGCAGGTATGCATATAGAAAGACGTTGAAGCTCTATTCTTTCCTCTTAATAGGATTGAAAGGAATGTGGTTAAATGTTTGGTTAAAAGAGGTCTGTCTTGTCTTGTATTTGTAAGAAACACTAACATTGATAAATATTGAACATTCACACTCACATAAACATCCCACAACACAATCCCAACCTCTTACTGCTCTCTCTCTCTCTCTCTCTCTCTCTCTCTCTCTCTCTCTCTCTCTCTCTCTCTCTCTCTCCTCTCTCTCTCTCTCTCTCTCTCTCTATATATATATATATATATATATACAGAGATGTCTGACTCCAATGTCTGATCAACACACACACGCAGCCCCGGAAACACGCGGGCACACACTCACTCACATCACACACACACACACACACAAACACACACACGCAAACCCACCCACTCACTCCCCCCCCCCCTCTCGCTCTCTCTCTCTCTCTCTCTGCAGTGGCAAATCAAGTCATTAGAATATTGAGTTCTACCCAATCATATGACAGAGAAAAAAACACAGCGAGCCGCCAAGCATTGTGCTAATTTTGCTACAAGCATTAGTTATATCTACAGTTTAATATGATATTAATCCCATCAGCCATCTGCACTCCTGAAAGCCTCCCACCGTCCTTGCTACTGCAGCTGTGGCAGCAAAAACGCTAGTCTAATTGCTGTTCTGCTGCAACATGTTGCACTGATGGTTGCATGGAAATTACCTGCCAAGAGCAGCGCTGTTCTGCGTCTTATCAGATGCGCTTATACATTGGCTTCGTATCTCTATTATGCTGCAGGATGCTACGGCGTGGGATCTTCACTATCGCTCCAAAACAACGACCATCCACAACCTATCAGTTGTGTCTTTTGGAAGAAGAAAAAAAATCCACATACTCTGATTCAAAGAACTTTCTTTCTGATGCCAGGCAAAATACAATATTCATGAAAATGTCTCTATAATTTCTTACAAAAAACACTCTAACAGGAATGTTGTTGTAGTTGTTGATTAAAATAAGTTGCGGGAAGAGGATGTTTCTGCAACAGAGATAGCCTCCAGGCTTCCGTACCGAGCGACTTGTGGCTTCAGCATCTGCAGCAGAGCTGCCGCTGCTGTGATGTCCCGTCACACGCACACAGCCCATTAGTCATGAATGGCGTGGGGGACCATGAGAACAACGTTATAAGTAGCTATATGTTATTCTAGCTACTCCGTAAATCATAAAACGTGCATTTACGCAAAAGGCAAATGAATGTCAATGTTGCACGAAAGAAACTAAACAAAACGATGACGTGCATGCAAACATTAACGCATCTGCACAAAGGCGCTCCTGTTTCTGTCATGTTGTGAATCGTCGAAGCTTTCGTATTTCAGGACCGCAGAAGGTTGATTCTGAGCTACGGAGACGACAGCAAAGACGATTCAACAAATGCACTCCTGCAGAGATTAACATGAATGGCAACAGAGAGAAAACGGAACAGCACATTACCGTTGATTGAAAGTCAACAGTTTGGTAGAAGCTGGATCCACACTATTCATGTCCCCATGCGATGTCAGTCCAGCTGGCTATACAAAGCAGTTTATATCTCTGTCTTCTCACTGGGGAGGCACAATCATCACTGCAGAGAAACTCCAACTACTGATCCGAGCGTCTTCTGATGGAATATGCAGATGCCTTTTCTTTCTCCCACGTTTCAATTCAGGTGAACAACACAGTTTGCATTGAAAAGAAGAACACGTTATTTTGAGCTAGGCTACGTTTACTGTATGTGTCTCTGTTGCGACTCTCGCTATGAATATACCTCTCTCTTTCCCCCTCTCCCTCTCTTTCTCCCCCCCCCCCCTCTCTCTCTCTCTCTCTGACGCTCTGCCTCTGTCTCTCACTCAACCTCTCTTCCTCTCTGTCGCTCACCCACTCCTTCTGGTTCTCAGCCTATGCCGTGTGCATCACAAAGCAGGGTGCTTGTGCGTCTGCTCTTGTGCATTTGAAATATGGATTCAGAATATACGTTTCAAGCGCACGCACGCCATTTACGACAATTTGGTGTGTTTCTGTGTGTGTGTGTGTGTGTGTGTGTGTGTGTGTGTGTGTGTGTGTGTGGGGGGGGGGGGGGGGGGGGGGGGGGCGCGGGGGGGGCATCTGACCAGGCTCTCCCCCCCCGTTCAGAAAGGTGGCATTCATAAGATCAGTCATTCCTTCAGGTTGCGAAAAGCGCAGCTTCTATCAGCTTGTATTATATTAGCTGTACCTTCTCCTCTTCAGTATTCACAGGCATATAGCTAGCAGCAAATTATACGTGTACCGTGTTTGTGTGTGTGGCGTGTGTGTACGGATGTGTGTGTGTGTGTGTGCGTGTGTGTGTGTGTGTGTGTGTGTGTGTGCGTGTGTGTGTGTCTGTCTGTGTGTGTGAACTAGTGTGAATATGTGATATGGGTGCATATTTTTTAGTGCTTACCATAACATTCATGTTTAAAATGAGTATGATACATTGTTTTATATGGTTATGCATACGTTGCGGTATTTCACTCTTTATAACATCATATTTTAATACAGGCCTATTGTTTTTCCCACAACTTAACTTCCAAAACCACATAACACCTAACAGTGACAACAGTTAGCGCCGTCCTTACAGACACTCAGACTTCTACCCACACAATAATGATACACACACCCCATATCACGCAGTGGGAAACCACTCCTGATGTAACACAGCCTATGCCCGGAGGCTTCCCCACGTCTGGTAAGGGGTCCGCGTGTGAGAAACCAGCCTTACTCATCCTAGGGTTAGGATACACACACATTGACACAAACAGTCACACACACACACACACACACAAAGACAAAAAGGCACACACACACACACACACACCATAATGTGTAACACGATCATTTGGTAAATCGAATACCTCCACAGCCGTAGCATGTGTCTCTCTTTCAGGCTTCAAACACATGAGTCACACACACACAAACACGCACGCACACACACACACACTGCTGGAATGTTGGTGAGCTCAGGCTACACCACGCTGATGGGCAAATCCATATTTGATGAGCCCACACATCCCCCTATCCCTCCCAGACTGTGACACGCGAACACACCGGGAAAATACCTTGGCTAAAACCGACACAATGCAATAACATCATGTTCTCCGTGCAGGCTGTGCTCATTCAAATAGCCTTTATTACGGTTACAAACAAACGGTTTGGAAACGATAGCGTGAACCAACGTCGTATTGTGGTGTACGTCCGTTTAGGGGAGAGTGAATATGTGCTTTATAATGGCAGCTCCTTACTAAAGTATTGAGTTACAGAGAATTATCTGCAGTGGGTAGGAAACTCCCGTCTAAATGGGAACATGCACACACACACCCAGCCTACACACACACACACACACACACACACACATACATAGACACACATGCACACCAGCATGCACAGCCGCAGAAGCACATTTGCATTTCTGTATTAGTTGTGTAGGTTGGTGGGTTGGTGTGCCTGTGAGTTTGCAAGGACATTTGTGAGTGTATATGTATTTGTTTGTGCGCCCAAGTATGTGTATGTCTACATGTGTTTGTTTGTGCACGTGAGTGTTTGTGTGTATGTGTGTGTTTGTGCATGTGATTAGGTGCGTTTGTTTGTGGGTGTGCTGCATGAAAGTATGTGTGTGTTTTTGTGCACACGAGTGTGTGTGTTTGTGTGTGTCCCAGAAGCGATTGAGCATACTATGCACAGGGCTCAATACAAACAACAACTTCAAAGACCAGGGCTAATTGGTGGCTGGGTGTGATATACGTGTCTGTGTCCATGATCAACTATGAGCGGGCATGTGTGTGTCCAGAAGTCTGCGTGTGTGTATTTGTGTGTGTGTTTGTGTGTCTGTGTGTGTGCACGCGCTTCCCTGGTTATACATTTGTGTGTGTGAGTGATGAACAGAGCCAGGCCTTCAAGCCTATTTGTGTTGTTTAGACCACAGTCTACTCATTCAATACTTCTCTTATACCTACACAGCTAAGCAGAGTGTTCACGCTGGTCTGCAGCCACTTGCTGGAGCTGGACACTGGAACCATGGACCAGGACAGCTCTCTCTCTCTCTCTCTCTCTCTCTCTCTGTGTCTCTCTCTCTCTCTCTCTCTCTCTCTCTCTGTGTCTCTCTCTCACCCTCTATCTCTCTCTGTCGCTCTCTATCTGTCTCTCTCTCGTGCTCTTTGTTTCTCTCTCTCTCATTGTATCTCTCTCTGTCGCTCTCTCTATCTTTCTCTCTCTCTCTCTCAGTGTGTGTGTCTCTCTCTGTCTGTCTGTCTGTCTGTCTGTCTGTCGTTCTGTCTGTCTGTCTGTCTGTCTCTCTCTCACCCTCTATCTCTCTCTGTCGCTCTCTCTGTCTCTATCTGTCTCTCTCTCGTGCTCTTTGTTTCTCTCTCTGTGTGTCTCTCTCTCTCTGTGGCTCTCTCACCCTCTATCTCTCTCTGTCGCTCTCTCTGCCTCTCTCTATCTGTCTCTCTCTCGTGCTCTTTGTTTCTCTCTCTCATTGTATCTCTCTCTGTCGCTCTCTCTCTGTCGCTCTCTCTCTCTTTCTCTTTTCTCTTTCTCTCTCTCTCTCAGTGTGTGTGTCTCTGTCTGTCTGTCTGTCTGTCTGTCCATCCGTCCCTCCCTCCTCCTTCTCTCTCTCTCTCTCTCTCTCCCATGTGTGGTGTAAACACAACCTCTAAGTGTGTTTGGAATGTGTTCCTCTGCGAGCACACACACACACGCACACATCTCATCGCGGCCAACTGACTAAACTCAACTGAAACACATGCTTTGTTTTATTTCCCTTTGATTTCTTCCACCTTTCCTTGCTTCATTAGGGGGTAATTGCAGAGACCATGTTGTTCTCCATCATGTCTGAAACCTTTTGACCTTCTCATGATGTAAAAAACGTTCGGTGTGTTCTGGTCCCCTCTCTAGGATCTCTGGTCAAACGTTCTTACAGTTTCTCCCTAATCCACGCCTCTGTTTGAAAGAGGAGGACGTCACCAAGGAATATATACAGGATGTGTCAGGGGATAATGAGGTGACCTTTAAATGCAAACTCAAGCCGGAAGAAGCAATCAAATCAATAACCGAGGAGAAAGACGGATGATTCTAGAAAAAGAGGGGAGAGGAAGCCTTACAATATGAGTAATGCCTTTATTACACATTATATTACACATTAAGCAGATAAAGAAATAAGCTGTTGTCTGTTATTTGCCAGTGAATTCAAGAAGCAACGTTACACCTTGCAAATCCAAAAGCAAATCTCGATCTTAGCGTGCATGGCCAATATATCATTACCACGTGTTAAAGGAATTAAGTTCAGAGTTATTCGACACACTATAGGATTTCATATAACTCAATCAGGCCCTTCTGGAAGGAGACCACAATAAGGTTGAAAGTCATGTGATTTTACCTGCTGATTGTGAAACTGAGCAAACAACATAAGGATAACTATAGGACAGTATTGGTCCCAGAGGTTGACGTGTGTTGTACGCTTCCAATACAATATAGAACCGTCTTGACATTTTCAACTCCTTCTCAGGTCGAAGCAATTAGCACCCAGGTCTTGTAAAGCAATAAGCCGAGACACACTGTGATCCCTGGTATTATATTCTCCTCTAGTGGATCAGATGTTCTGAAGAGTCTCACTGCTTGGCTTTGGGGTTGTTTGTGTCTTGCGAAGCCCTTTGCCAAAACAAAATGCAATTAGACATTTGCCACTTGCTGCTGAACAAATCGGGTTTCAGCAGAATCACATTCAGAACGCATTCACCAGGAGGGTTCATGAGGGATTTCTCTCACACCAAGTACATATGATCTAGTGTTTGAGTGTTTGAGAAACACACACAGACACACAAATAAATACACGCACACATCACACACACACACACACACACACACACACACACACACACACACACACACACACACACACACACACAAGTACAGGTTACAAACATTCCCCCCCCCCCCCCCCAAACACACACGTGCCCACAGTGCAGGACAGAGAGGAGCTGGCGTCCATGGGGATTCAGAGCCGTGTGGCTGCGGACATGTCTTGTGCTAAATGCCAGCGGGTCAGCACGCGGTCGGACCACAAATGCCACCTTGTCAGACAGGGCTGAGGCCCCCAGGCCCACCCTCATTAAACATGATCAGCCGGATTAACCTTTTGTCTGTGAGCATCAGGACAGAGGAGGGTGGTCGCCTGACGGTACACGGGTCTGTGTGTGGAGACCGGTTTTCAGACGGGACGGCTGTGATTCACATGGGGATAATGCAGCCTACATAGTGTTAATCTGTAGAATCACTATACTCTTGTTAGAGATGATGAAACATTAATAGTGTTTTGGCTTATCTGAGGAGCACAATAGATTCTCATGCATTATACTCACTGTTCTATTCATATTCATCTTTCTTTCCCACAGTTTGTCTGTTTCTTGATACACTCACTGACTAGCCAAAGCATTGAGGTCTTAGAGTCATTAGTCACCACGTGATGTCAATTGTCTTTAAGTATTATAGTTTGAATGACAGCCAAACTATATCGGCCCTCACGGTATTCGACAGATTTCTTATCACACTACCGCTCTCTAGTGGTGGATGATGACAGTTCAGACGGCAGACAAAAAAGAGCGTGTCCTGGCAATTGTAACAATTAATCATCTCATTAGAGATGATAAAATATAAATTGCGTTATGGCTTATCCAGAGAGTATAATAGATGCCTATGGCGTGTTTTATACTCACTTTCTATTCTTATTCATCTTTCTTTTCACTTTCTATTATAGACACAATTAGTACCTTTTGAGAGAAATGGAAAATAATAACAAATATATATTAAAAAAGAAACGGCAATTCGGAGATCAGTAAATTTCAGAAAAAAAATTCCCACTCATGCTTGTCGCATATATGAATTTAACGGGAGACTTCTGCCCTCTTATGGTACCTCAGTCTACTTGATGGACAACAAGTCACACAGTGTGTGTTTTGAAGTGACGCTGGTCGGATCTGCATGCTGGGCTGGAGGCTGCGTCCGCTTCCGCGTGCACGGTGACGTGTTTACATATCAAACTGACCCACAATGCAAGCCGCAATACAATCCACGTAATTACCTCTGACTCAATGTTTTACTTCTAGAAGTAGTTTGGGGTCATTAGAACGTAATATTTGACTTGGAATGGTACGTTTTCCAGTTCACTTTCTGTCCAAGGGGCTTTAAAGAAGCAAACATCGAATCATTATATTGTAGAGCAACATACTTTTATTTCCATTGAACATACATGGATGATTAAACTGTTGACTACAAGCCAAGGCCGCTATGAATGGAAATGTTAGTTGATTTGTTTGGTTTCACGAAACAGCATCATACAGCAGCCCATATATACAGTCAGATGGAACGGTGATATTGCTGAAAGATGTTGCAAATCATCAGCCTGTATCTATAGCTCCTTCTGTTTTTCTTGACCTTCCTCCATAATACATTAGACCGACTGCTCGCTGGAATTGCATTCTGCTGACGAATGTTGCAAATGCCACAAGAGGGCGCTGTGGGGATATATGGACGTAGTAGTGAAATACAGTAGTCCCACATAAAACTATCTTCTAATTCGGAACAACATTAACTGTAAATCTCTGGTATCAATGATCTGAACTGAGGTACAAATAAAAAATCTCTATGTTCTAGAAGCATAACTATCTTCTGAACTCTGCTGAGAGGAAGGGAAGATTTGAGAGTTATAAAGAGGGAGAGAGCAGAAAAAAGCAAACACAGCAAGACTTGGAAATTCAAAAACGTCCCCTCCCTCTCAGCTCCCTCCCTCCCAACGTTTCTCTTCCGATGAGCAGTGTTGCATTTCATGCACCTGCGATTGACATGGCAAAATGGATATTATTACCCAATCACGAAAAGATGCCCTTATGGGTCAAACATGACACAAGAGCATTCTAAGGACTAAATAGAGAGCAAAGACCTTCTTCTGTCCCCATGGGACATTATTTCAGAAAGGGTATGTAGGCCTACGTTAGTCCATCATGCTTTCTTTATCCTGTTTGATTTTTTGGCAATGAATAACAAGTATGATGTTTATCAATTTAAAAGGTCAAGAAAGTTGCAGTTTTTTTTGGTGAAACATTGACGTAACATTTGTTTAGATGTAAAATAACTCTCATCACTACATCTACATCTACGTCACTACATCTCTCGTCTGGCACTTTAAACGTCACAAACACCAACATGGCCTTCACCTATTTGATCCAGTGACTCCTGCCTGCGGTCGGAGGGTCTGTTTTGCTGAGGAAGGTTCCTCACTGACTGAAACAACACAGAAGTATCTCAGTGGCAGCCAGGACAAGAGCTGTTCAGATTCTCTAAATGCTAAGGAAAGGTGCTTCAATGCCTCTCTCTTATCACCTTTAGCATAGGGTACACTGGCCCATCCTTTAGAAAAGGAAATGAGATAATGCCCTCCCACATTTCCTTGCGGCAGGAACATTTCAAAGGACGCACCATTCATCCATTTACGAAAAACCAATGATCAACATGGCCGACAATTATTTTCATACAATCATACCAATTGTGATCCATGTCCATAAATATGAGTGAACAGGAATGTGAGCGGGACTACGTTCCTTCCATTTTGTGCCTTGTGGCCTAAATTAATTATCATATTTAAATTGCAATCGTAGTAATAAAGTATATATTTTTCCCAGTGTTGCCCGCGTCCATATAGCCTGTGTGAAGACAGTTAGAAGTTAGAAGGCACGGAGCAGAGTATCTAAGATGCGCTTTTAGCAGTCCATCTTCATAACGTTGTCATTTAATCATGGCAGACCCCCATCCATAACAGAATACATAGCCCAGTGGAAACACAGTCTCATAGTGACGTAGCCTAGTGTATGTGTAGCCACAGTGAAGTAGCCTAGTGTAGGTGCAGTCTCATGGTGACGTAGCCTAGTGTAGGTG
>NC_136937.1:18575657-18778157 GCF_949987615.1 Pollachius pollachius | reverse complement strand
CGCATACGCACATGGCACACAAACGTACCACTAACTCACACCCTCACACACACACGCACGTGCGCACACACAGACACAAACACACACACATGCAGACAAACACGCAAAGGCATGATCAAGTAAATGTGAGCACAAGCACACACATTCAGGCAAACACACACCAATGGCAGCAGGCACACACACACACAAACACACTAGCACAAGCAGACACACACATGCTCATGTACACACACACAAACACACACACACACACACACACACTCTCCCATGCATGAACATTCACAGAAAGATAACCCACATGCACACACACCCACAGACACACACACACACATACAATGCATTAGCAAGGCTTAATATGTCCCATCTATCAGTGATGGAGAGCTAAGTGAAGCTCACCGAAGGTCATGATGAAGCTGATCGCGGAGCAGACAGGATTAATGTTGTGATTCCAAGAGCTGCCAATCAGTCCCCGATGATACCGCCGGAGATCAGGAGATCCCCCGAGGAAATGGGATCTGTGTCATTTACTGTTTAGCTGCTGGCACAGAAGCATAGGTATACTTAACAACTTGACATATAAACGTCAAAATATCGAATCAATAACAACAATTATATATAATTTGCAGTTAAACAAATGCATTTACAAAAAGACATTTAAAAACAGGCGACATACAGAATATAGGTTAAAAGAGATACATATATATACATATATGCACACACATATATGTGTATATATATGTATATATATATATGTTCATATATGTGTATATATGTATATATATATATATATATATATATATATATATATATATATATATATATATATATATATATATATATATATATACATATATATATACATAAACACACATGTTTATGTATGTAACACATTCACGAGAAATTCTGAGAATCATTGGTAGGGTGGATACAGAGGAACCAAAAGGCCCTAGAGAAGATGAATATTATCACAGAGGAGCGCAGATGGGGCCGAGGATGAATACAGACATGAACATATGAGACACCTGATATCACGTGAACACATGAGCTATCGGGTGTCGTCCATCTCGCAGCAACTGCTCTGTCAGTGTATGCCAGACTGCCTTCTCTCTCTGTGTTCTCCGAGAGGACCACCTTCCTAACGCAGAGGTTATCATGCACAATACTAGTATCTATGTGTTGACTGGCCGAGAAAGATTGTGTGTAACTTGCTCGCATGGGAAGTCATTTGGGGTGTGGAATGTAAATATATGGATTTTAGTTTGTGGGCATGAGGCTTCAGACTTGTATAATGAACAAAAATAAATCAATTTTTGAGTATTAGATATTTAATAGAAGTAGCCCAACTAACCCATTAACTGTGATATTAGCTATCTTCTTCTCCCACAGAAAGGAAAACTGGTTAGTTTCTGAGTAAGTCAATGATATTACCACCCCCCCTTCCTCCTTGACTATAATTTAATTTATGCTTTTCCTCTGACTCACTGTCTATGCTTCTCTCAGATGTTCAAATCAATGCTCTTGATTAAGGACAGAGAGAGAGGTGTTCACAAATGCAAAGCAGCACACCATGTACCGAGTAGAATTAAACGTAATCACTTCAATTAGGATGATGGAATAAACTAATCCTCCACTTGTCATTCGTCTGACAGAAGTCAGAGTGATAAATGGAAGAAGACCACATCTCTCATTCATTATCAGGCACTGGCTTTTAAAAAGCAGAGCAATTGAAGGATTCAGAACGAAAAGGTTGACAGATTGAATGTATTGACTAATTCTGATCTTACCATTTATGTATTTCCCCAAACAATTAGCTGCATTAATTACCATAAGTGAACTATTCATGAGCCACTTAAGATATGCACAATTTGAGTTAATGCATTATCTATTCTTTTTAGACAATGTATGTCGGAGACAACACGTCTGTATGTTGTTTGTATGAGAGGCCAGAATCCTCTTCACTCAGGGCTTTATTTATAGTGGCTTTGTTTTAAATTGGGAGATTTTATTTTCCATTAGCTTTTCCCATTCCAGCTAACCTTTCAATCTGATTGTAATGGGACCACTTGTTCCACGTAGCCCACTATAAACAAACGGTTGAACAAACAATCGTCGGTTAAAAAACAGAGCCTTTGTGATGGAACAACATGTTTCAAAGACAACACATAAATTATGGATTGACTTTAATTAGGCGGTAAATACACCTTGAGAAGCTGGCTTTGAGCAAAAGCTTGGAACAGTAATTAAACAGCTCTGTATTTGCCAGCGAAGGACAGTTTATTCCATCTGTCTTTCTTACAAAATTCAATGTCTCTTACACTGTCTAATTACACCCTGGAACATGTGCTACCACTGAGACTTATAGCATGGGCGTTATTCTGTTTGTGTGTGTGTGTCTGTGTGTGTGTGTTGTGTGTTGTCTGTGTATGTGTGTGTGCGTGTGTTGTGTGTGTTTTGCATTTGTATTTGTGTGTGTGTGTGTGTGTGTGTGTGTGTGTGTCTGTGTGTGTGTGTGTGTGTGTGTGTGTGTGTGTGTGTGTGTGTGTGTGTGTGTGTACACCTACATACTCGACAGCCTGTTCATACAGTCCCACTGTCTGTTATTCGATTTTTTTGAGTGGGAGTCTGCTGTTCTTATATTTTATTTTCAGTTTCTTTTGTTTGGCTCAAACAATAGAAACAGTTAACAGGCACAGTATTAAGAGGGTGTCTTAGGCAAACCTACGCTTCTTAATAGCTATTGTAATAATGTCTTAATCATCTACTAGATTCTCCTTAACACAAGGGGCAGCCATGGCCGGTCTGTCTGAAAGCTCATGTGAAAGAAGAGACTGAGAAGTCGTTCCTCTAACAGCCTTTAGGTGGTTCACTAGAGACTCGTATGTAGTTTCTCTAACGACCTTTATGTGGTTCACGATAGAGACTAGCATGAAGTTCATATAATGGCCTTCAGGTGGTTCACTAGAGACTAGCATGTAGTTCATGCAATGGCTTTTCGGTGGTTCATTGAGAAGGGTCTGGCTGCAGCCTTTAGGACATCCACATTCAACTGCTCGACTGCTACGTCACTCAATCCTGTCTTCCAATTGCCACGAACATGGCAGCTCTGGGGAGGCGTGGTTTATCCCAGAGCGTGGGAAATTTTGAATCTCTTTCCATCTCTTCTTCCAATACCTAAACCTAACCCTAACCCTATCCACTACCTAACCCTAACCCTATCCACTACCTAACCCGAACCCTAACCACTACTACCCTAACCCTAACCCTAACCACTACCTAACCCTAACCCTAACCACTATTACCCTAACCCTAACCCTGTTGCTTGTTAGTTCTTGATTTTTGATGTTTGATGTTCTTTCCATGGCATCGTTGTCATGGTATTGTTTACCAAGGTACATGGAAATTATTAATGATGAAAAATGTCCCACTATATTGATGTTTAAAAAGGGACATAATTTACTCAAATCATCGCTGGCATAAAACCTTGAACCTATCATGTAGCAGTTGAGCAGTTGGACGTGGATGTCCATGTCCTACAGGCTGCAGACAGACATTATAGATGTTCACTAGAGACTAGCATGTATTTCCTCTAATGGCCTTGAGGTGGTTCACTAGAGACTAGAATGTAGTTAATATAATGGCCTTCAGGTGGTTCACGGTAGGGACCAGCATGTAGGTCATTTAATGGCCTTTAGGTGGTTCACGGTAGAGACTAGCATGTAGTTCATCTAACGGCCTCCAGGGGGTTCACTAGAGACTAGCATGTAGTTCCTCAAATGGCCTTTAGGTAGTTCACTGGAGACTAGCATGTAATTCCTCTTGGTCTTAAGGTGGTTCACTAGAGACTAGAATGTTGTTAATATAATGGCCTTTTGAGCACCCACCCTTTGGTAGTGAAGTACCGCGAACATCCACTTGGCTATGCAGAGACCTGTGTACATGGTTCCTTTGACCGGCCGCAGACCTACCTGTATGCAAAGGTAGCGTTGCTAACCTTCCCCCAGAGGTTAGCAGGGTGGCAGAGTTCTCTGCGGTCAAGTAAATGCTGACTGGCTTAACAGGAATATGGTGTACCAGTTGTGTCTTCGACTGCCAGACACGAGGATCTAACGAATGGATGGCTGTTTTGCGACCAAAATGTAAATCTAAGCGCATCATTGGGCCTCTTCCGCAACAAGGGGCTCTTTCGAAATCATCTGACATCTCCCGCCATAATCAATCACAGTTGGACAGCCAATGCCAATACATTAATCATGACTTCATTATGCATATATCGGGCCTTAGAGGCAGGCAGCTCTGTGAGGATCTATGTAGGGACTCTACATCCGGTGTAAATGTTGTTAGACTTGCCGTTCATAGAACTGCAAACCCACCTTGAGTGTGTTCATGGGAGCGGCGTTTCCGACGCAGTGAGCAGCTGTGTGCGCTGATTCAGCTTCCGTCCATCAGTGTGTCACTTATGAGCGTATAATATGATTAATCATACTGGCGGGACTGCGCTTTGGAAATAAAACTAAAATACACACATGCTGGTGTGTGCCAGCAGGGCAATATATGTAACTGGTGGTTGTGTTGCAGGTAGTGGTTAAGCGTGTGTAACTATGGTGTGTTCAATGGATACGGCATGCATTGGCGATGGAAAAAACTATAAAAAATGATAGGAGGAAATAGATTGTATGTGTGATATTGGTGGTCTCGTACACGGAGAGGGTGGGTGGGAAGGTGTGACTCAATGAGGATCTTAGCGAACTTGTCACAACAGTGATAGATTAATAATGTCAGGAATAGCGAGCGTGAACATCCTGATAAAGAAATGCCATGGAGGGAAATAAAGAAAAGGAAACGGTAATAGTAGATCGGTGAAAAAATAAATTTTGATGCAAAGGTGGCATTTGAGGCATCACTATAATCCCTCCTAAATCAATAATGTCTCTCATAAAGTCCTGAGGCTTTGGTTAATCGGACCATGGGTATGAGTGCTGCACCCCACAGTGAGAGGCGGGGATGTGCGTGTTCGCTGCTCCACTCTTTGGCTCGGTAGGGCCACAGAGACAGTCGTTGACATCTTTCCATTGCTTCGCCCATCTGGAATCTTGATAATGAAGGCCTGGTTTGTGTAATCCCCCCTGTGTGCGTGGTCAGTAACTTTCCTCTAAGAAGAGGATCTTAAAGGACTACAGGGATTCAGTAGTCGCTCAGTGTCTCTCTCTCTCTCTCTCTCTCTCATTTAAACAGACAGATTAGATCTGGGGACGAGCTGGATGATCAATGGTGACAGCAGGAGTCTCATCCAATCCAGAGGAAGAGGGGAGGAACGACGCAGTAGCAGCACAGAGAAACGCTGACTCATCCTTCTGCGTAATGCAATAAAGACGGTATAAATTACACCCTCAAACCCACCCCTACCTTCCCGATGAATGGGGTACTTGTCCCGTTTACAGTGACACGACAATACACACGACAAGACAAACTGTTTGAGTGACACACGCACCACACACTGCACACTAGGCAGACGTACCATACCATAGACAATCTCTCCTGACCCCGGTGTTTCTGGTAGTAAAAGTACAGGCCGTGCAGAGGTGCAGGGCTCCTGCAGTAAGATCAAAGCCTTGTAAGGCAGCCAGGTAAAACCTCTTAGTAACCGCAGTAAAATTGACTGTGTTTTATTGAGCCAGCTTCTGCACATGTCCTAGCTTGGTTATTTATATGCACATATTTGTGGTGTTTATTAACGGCTGGTTTATGAAATGCTGCCTTCTTGGACACTGAATCTTTCTGAACAATACAAGTGGCTTCTTGTTGCTTTCCATAATACATCTCAGAGTAAGACTGCCTACTTTGTGTCAATTGTGGAAAATGAACATCTTCTAGGCCTATTAGTTTATCGAAATATAAGTAATATAAGTTTTCTCCCCATTGCGGCCCATACCCATACAAGATAAATAAATAAACCCATTGATGAACACACACTCCGGTACACACCACACAGCATCTTCCATTACCTTGTCTATTTATGTGCTACCCATTTTCCCACTGTCCCAACTGTTTGGATAGTTCTTCACTGTGAGGAGGAACAAAGGAGCTCTGTGGCAGATCCTAGGCAGCCTTTCACTGCTCAGGAGCCTTCGCTGTCTGAAAGGACAAAGGGAGGTTTTATAAATGCTGTACAGGCAGAATCAATGTGCCTTAGTTACTTTCATTTTGGCCATCAAATTGGTGTGTGAAAAGAGAAATGTAATTACAGCGCATTTGGTTGCTTGGATGCAATATGTATTTACAGGAAATTGAGGGGAGGAGGTGGAGAATTTTGGATTAAATTTTAGTTTGGCGTTTTGTATTTATTACCACGGAGAGTATTCAATGTAAACCTGTGTCCTTTAAAAATACATAGTTGCTCATGTATGGTTGCATGTAGCTTTGTTCGGTCCCACTGTTGCAAATGTTGATTAATGATGTTGCAGCGGCACTTGAAAAGGATAATATACTGCTTATTGGGTTTGGACATCAATCTACAACTTACCCACTACACTATAGGTTTGTTTTATTTCTGTGTGTGTGTGTTTGTGTGTGTGTGTGTATGTGTATATGTGTGTGTGTGTGTGTGTGTGTGTATGTGTATGTGTGTGTGTGTGTGTGTGTGTGTGTGTGTGTGTGTATGTGGGGGGGGGGTGCCTGTGTGTGTGTGTGTGCGATACATACCATTATTATCACAACAGATGAGGGCCTCTTTTTGTAGGTTTTCTTACTGGGATTCCTTCTGTAAATAATGACCTTCCACCACAAACTTGAGCGCACACACACAGGTACAGACACATTCGCACATTAATCGGTGCCAAACAACAACCATGTTTTATGACGCACAAAGCTTAGCCAGACTGCCGGATAATTCTTCAATGACGTGGAATAGTGGTTTCTCTCCTCCTGTTTCCTGTGATCCTAGTCTAAGAGATGCAGGGTTGTTTGCATGCGCCTGCAAAGCTTTCATCAACATCAGTGTTTCCACCATGCAGGCCGCCCAGTGCATGATTGATTATTTCCATATGTCAAATATTCAGTGCAAAAGAAACAGAGCCAAGCCCCAGGGGGGAATTGATGTTGATCACACGGCTTTCAACACGCCAGATCCCCGAGATTTTACCTTCCGTTTGTGAAGTGTAATAATTTACACTTCCCTTCAGCATTATAGATATATAGCCCCTTCTTAAGACATAATTTATTTATGGTTACCTTCAACACGGGTTTCTTTCATTTATAATATTCATCACCGGTGTATATACATTGACATGTGATATTCACACTTGAAATCATCACATGAGAAACGCCAGAGTGAATATAATATAATATTAACGGCCAAAGATCCACAAACACAGATGGGTTTGTGTCCTCACCCCCCCTCCCCCAAAAGGTTATCCGCTGCAGCAGAGAGCCTAATAAAACACACCACACCTCCAACCACAGGCTTTCCTTTCTGATTGAATGCAAACCATTCTTGAGACGGGCCCTTCTGCGGGTGAGACAAAGCAAACACCGGCGCTCCGCCTCGGCCCCTGGCACTATATTTAGGTCTGTTTCACTATGTCTCCGCTGCCCTTTACGTCTCCACTTGTGCAAACAAGTGATTCTGCTTCAGCTTTTAGACCCCGGCTGGGACCGATGTGGAGGCCTGTTGTGAAGTGATGGGAGCTGGGGAGAGCTTGAAGCCCTGTACGCCGGGCGGCTGGATGCATTGTTTTTCCTTTGTGTAACCTCAAAAGGGGGGAAACATTGCAATGGGAGGAGAGGAAATGGTGTTAACCCTTGGGTCTGACTGCGTCTTCCATAGGAACTGAGTCCAGACAGCCTGGCTAATGTGAGTGTGTCCTGTCCTCTTCTCCAAAACCAGCAGCAGACCTCTGTTTTGGGCTTGACTCGATTTCAGCTTATTTCTAAACTGTTTGTTCGTATAGACTCTGCGTTGTGTATTTTTTTTCGTTGTAGTAGTAATTCTTGAAGTGGAAATGAAGCCAACCTGACAGGTTGGATTAGATGATCGAATAGATGGTTTATTTCAGGATGTAATATAGCAAGGTACAGACTTAGGTGGGATAGTCTTAGTATAGGTGAGTGAGGAGCACTCTCCAGGCGTGGTCCTTGGCTGTGAATCCCTCTTCTCACCAAACCAAAGGTTTCGGGCGAGTATTACACAAAAGAGAGCGTGAATCACACAATAACAAAAGAAGTCTCTCCCTTGATGAGGTATATTACCCTGGCTATGTCCCAGACGGCCTGGGACCGGCATTTGGTTTGTCCATGTAGATACATAAACAAATGGAGGATTGTTGGAAATAATACCTGGTATCAGTTGGAGAGTCACTGGCCTGTCCCCAAACTAAGAATTGTGAACACAGAGAGACACTAAAATGCACCAACATCCTACGTTCCTCCCTCCTGATCATATTAAACATAGTGCACATCCAGGTACGATGAAACATGGGTGGTATCAGTTTGGGGGAGGCATTGCCACAGCAATGCAACAGTGTTAATAAACCTGTGTCTAAAATAAAAGAATTAACCTTTGATCAAAATAAAAGAATGGCATAAATGTTCTAAAAGAAACTGAGCAGTTGTGTCAAGAAGAAACCGACATGGACATCTTTTCTCTCTCACTCTCTGACGAGCTTGGGTGCATCTCTTTTTCTCTCTCTATCTAGAGTATCCTCATATTTTGAAGCTGTCTTCTCAAATATTGGCGGATCTCTCTCTCTTTGTCTACCTTCCTAACCCTGCTCTTTTGTGCTAAAAATAGCCACCGTTCACCGAGTTGTTAACCAATTTAAAAAATTAAACGTCTCCCACGGGGCTCGGTATGCAAAGATCAGGTGATGGTTAATGTTTTTCACCTTGTGATGTCATGTAACCTCACCAGTGAGCTTTTCTCCTGGTCCAGCAAATCATCAAACAAAGTTATATTCAGTGGACGTATCAACATTGACAAACTAGCAAAAAGGAACAAATCACTTGAGTGACCCTGCATGCAATTTCGGGACTTGGCCCGCATGAAGGAACTTGGTCCTTAATTCAGGACTCTAACACTGAAGGAAACACAATTCTTTCATATTCACACGTCAGCGTATATTCAGTGATTATTGAGGGCTCTTAATCACTAAAATAGGTCCTTAGTTTGTCAATTTCTTAATGACACAACTTCATTACTCATTAAATGTAGTGCAGCCTTAGAGTAAAAAATAATAATGGTTATGTGTCTATATTATCTTAGGATTACTTGCTTGTTCTTTTCCCTTAGTCAAGAGTGAAGAATGAGAATCAGTCACCGCTGATTCCGAGCAGCGCATGGAGATTCGCTGCTTCAGCCGGGTTGATGCCAAAGATGTGGGTCCTTTAACAGGGCAAACGTTGATCAGACATCTTGCAAGGCGGGGATCGCAGTCTTCTCCACCCCAAGGCATTCTTCGGACGAGTTCTTTGCATTTTTCCAATGCTGCTGTCCTCATTTCAAGTAAAGCCACAGTATTTTGCAGTATGGTGCAGGTGGTGCAGGTGGAATACTCTGAGTATAGTTGGGTAAGGATCAGTCTCGAAACGTGCTCCTTTCGATCCCTCTTCTCACCGAACCAAAGGTTTTGGGCGATTATTATACAAAATAAAGCGTGATTCACAAAAGAAGGGAAGCAGTCTCTCCCTTGATAAGGTATATTACCCTGGCTATGTCCCAGATGGCCTAGGACCGGCATTTGGTTTGTCCTCGTGTGCCCCTCTGTGTATGTGTGTGTGTGTGTGCATGTTTGCCGGCGTGACTACGCGTATGTGTGTCTGTGAGTGCACCTCTGTGTATGTGTGTATGTGTGTGTGTGTGTGTGTGTGTGTGTGTGTGTGTGTGTGTGTGTGTGTGTGTGCGCATAGGTGTGTGTGTGTGTGTGTGTGTGTGTGTGTGTGTGAGAGAGAGAGAGCTATAGAATGTTGGTACCAACTGATACCAGGTGTTATTTCCAACAATCCTCCATTTGTTTATGTGTCTGCACACACACACACATAGCCACGCCATCAAACGTGCACACACACAGACATACAGACACAATAAGCAAAGGACGTCTGTCAAAATAAATGTTTTATGGGAAACACTAAAGAGGGCCACAAGAAGCTCCAAATGCAATATCCTATAAATGCCCTTGATGGACATTGACAGATAAATGGGTCGCTCTGTCACATTATCTCTAGGCCTAGGGAATCAAAAAACACAAAGAAAATAGTTATTTTGACGACCACTTTGACCACATTATTTAAAGATGGCCACTCTTCCTAAAGGCTATTGGTCAAGGCTCCTGATCCCCAGAACACTCAGAACACAAGACCAACAACAACCTCACAACACACTCAGACAAGACTAACAACGACCTCACAACACACTCAGACAAGACTAACAACGACCTCACAACACACTCAGACAAGACTAACAACGACCGCACAACACACTCAGAACACCAGGACTAAACACAAGCTCAATGTTTACATATCTCAGTAGTCTGGCTTCCTAATAAAGACATGGGGATAGAGGGAAAGCGAGAATCATAGAGGATTCAGGTAGGAACATGAAGGGGAAGGGTCCATAATTGACTTGCTTATGTATCCCTGTGGTTTATGAAGCAAACCCTACTTGTGGCTCATTCCTTCCTCACCACATTCATCTGAATTCTCGTGTCTGAGATGAACACAAACATATTATGTATTATGTATCCACGACTCGGAAAACAGCTGACCTCTGCCCTCCAACATATGGCATGAATCAAGAATAGCAACATACAAGCACACAAACACACACACACACACACGCACACACACACACACACACACACACACACACACACACACACACACACAGACACACACACACACACACACACACACACACACACACACACACACACCGAACAGACCCACACACAACATCACAGAAAATGAAGAAAGCATTCATGTTTCCCTTATCTGCCTGAAATCATGCCCTTATCCCATCGCCATGGAAACCAATTTCCGTGTACACGGGATGTAAAATGTGTTAATCTGCACTCTTCCGTCTCCTTCAATAACGGCCGAAGCGGCGGCCACCACACTTTTAGTTTCGGTGCAAATGAGCTCCTCTTAATCTACGAGAGTATGACGGCAGGAGGCGGTGGATGGACGTCCTCGTGTGATGTCTTTGAGTCTGCCTGTGAGTCCGTCTTAGTCCACCTGCCCTTGATGTTACAGAGGAAGAGAGTCGCTGATCAGAGGTGATGATGGATGAGGAGGTGGACCCCCTGCCGCGAAGCATCCGTCAGCGCAGCGGCACGACGCCATCGATCTCAGGAGACGATTGAGCAGCCTCAGGTCTACGGAATCAAATTAGGGTCCAAAGTGTTGTTGCTGTGTAGCATATGTGAGTGAGTGAAGTTGTTTTGCATGAATTCCATTCAAATGTGTAAAATAGATTTGCACAAATAGATTTAATTTGTGGTTACACATCAAACGTTTGCACCTGCAAAAACGGTTTGCAGCTACACATCTTATGTGCAGCTAGGTTTATTGTAAACAGGGGTTCAAGCAACAAGAGCTGAGGGTAAGGGGGGGTGGCGGGGGGGAGCGGAAAGGTTGCTCCTTCTGGTTCGGTGTGAACCAAAGGCTTATCCGGAGATGGGAAATGGGGCTGGAGAACCAGGCTGTGGCAGGCAGCAAGGCAAATGAGGTAGGCAGGACGGTACTAAACTGGTTGGTTATCTGGATTACAGAAACGAGAGGAACAAGGAGGAAAACAAACATAGGGAAATCACAGGGTGCATGGAAGCCAGAGGATCCTCACACTTTTAGTTACGTTACGATCTGACCACGCTGAGGAGGACAGCCAGATCAACTGTAGAGATAATTGGGTTCAGGTATGCCTGCCATGAGCTCAGAAACAGAAGAGGATCCACCAGGTGGGGGGAAAAACACAAGGAGAACTGACAAGTGGCGAGCAAGTGGGGTGCAGTGTGTGTGGTTTGGACAGACTGTAACCTCGACCTCCAACGCTTGGAGGATTGATGGCTCAGAGCCTTGGGCTCTTTCAAAAGCGGGGGTTGAAGTGTCTTGCAGTCTGGATATACTCCAGATTCTTGTGTTCCGTTCGAACTACGAAGGGATGTTCCGCCCCCTCCGCCCAGTGCCTCCCCTCCTCTGATGCCAGCTCCACCGCTAGCAGCTCTCGGCTCTCTGACCCTCATCATAGTTGCTTTCTGCAGGAGACAAGCGACGGGAGAGAAATCTACAGAGGGGAAGCTTTTGAATTGAGCTGGAACACCACAGCACCCTCCCCCACATCTGAGGCGTCGACCACCATAATAAACCGGAGAAGGAGGTCAGCCTGAATGACACTGGAGGCGGAGGAGGAGCAATTCTTGATGGTGGAGAACGCTTGTTCAGCCTCAGGAGTCCAAGTGAACGGGGTCGGCGGCTGAGGTGAGCCTGTCATTTACAGTTACATTTATATTTAGGGCATTAAGCAGACGCTTTCATCCAAAGTGACTTACAATACTTGTCAGACTTATCAGAAGAAGGAGAGACAATATATCGCTGTCAGAGCAATAAGGATGGTCATGTTCATAGAACCAAGTGCCAAGCACTAACAATCGCTAGATTAACCCATTCCCAGTAAACAACAAAGAGATCTAGGGTAAGATGCTACACAACTAAGTACTATTTTATTTTATTTTTTTGTTAATCTATCTCCTGTAGAAATTGGCAAAACCAAGGGAACTGTTGCAACTGCTCTCTGGAGACCGAGTGGCTGAGGCCACTCACTGACCGCTCTCACCTCCTCCGGGTCAGCTCTCACCTTCCCACTCTCGATGATGCAGCCAACCTTACAGAGTCCACATGGAGCTCACATTTCTCATCCTACACACATAGCTTGTTCTCCAGCAGGCGTTGCCCAGAGAGATCTCAGGAGAATACAAGGCAATGTAAACAAAGAGGTTTAGATGGTCTCGAGGAATTCACAGAGGACCGAAAAACATCTGGTGCACTAATGAGACCGAAAGACATAACTAAGTATAATGTCTGAGTGGAAGGTTAAACTCTGTCGACCGCTCAGCTCATTTACCCACAAACAATTAGATGTGTTGCCGAAAACCTTAAAAAACATTTTTGTAGGTGCAAACTATTGACGTGTAACTGCAAATTAAATATATTTGTTCAAGTATATATTTCACACATTCACACATTTTAATGTGTGAAGTCCTATCCTGTCTCAGATTCCCGCAAATAAGGCCTTATGTGTGGTTTAAACGCAGAATACATTATTTATTTTAGATTTAACTAAACAAACGTTCAGAGGACCACAACTCCCAACACACAACACAACAGGCCACCAAGGTCTGGTCCACTATTGATCTTTAAACCATACTGGCAAGCCATCAGTAGCCACACATTAAACATGCACACCAATTAACTTATCATCCAATCAACTCAAACAAACGCATCCATTGGCTGGCATGCAGGGAGCCATTAACACACAAGGCCAAGGCTCATAACACACAGCTATAATACTACAACTCTTGTGACCTTCATTTGATTCCATACAGGTCCTGGGGAGGAGGGAGATATCAAACCAGAGGGAGGGTGGGGGAGTGAAAGCATTTTAGTGTTTGTGTGTGTTTGCATGTGTTTGAGTGTTAAGTGCGTATTTTTGTGTGTCCGTGTGCATTTCAATGTGTGTTCTGTTTTAGTGTGTCTATGAGTGTGTGTGTGTGTGTGTGTGTGTGTGTGTGTGTGTGTGTGTGTGTGTGTGTGTCTGTGTGGGAGGGGAAGCCTCCTCCTGAGCCCCTCGTGATCTACATTATTGATCAGTGAGAGGGGAATTCTCAGATAAGGAGATCACAAATGCAAGCCTCCACACACACACACACACACACACACACACACACACACACACACACACACACACACACACACACACACACACACACACACACACACACACACACACACACGCACACACCCACAGAGAGAAACAGCTATTCAACACTATAACTGTAACAACTCAACACTGTAACAGATTTTACTTTCTTGCCAACCAAGATTTAAAAAATGGGATACACCAAAATGGAGACTCTGCATGAGTGATCAACATCTATTCTCTCCATCCAACGGAAGAAGCCAAATAAATCTTGCAGAGCAGAATTAGGTTGATGCTCACTATTTTATAAACACCCGAAACAAAGTAACCCTGACAGCTCCATAGCAACGGCCCCGCCTCCGGAGAGAAACTGGAGAGATGACCTTGAGCCAGCTGGTTCTGAAACTCTGTTCACCAACACCAACACAGCCATCAGACAGGCACTAATTAAACTCAACCCAATTATACAAAAAACATGAAACCTGACGCATTGGAAAGAATCAACCCAAACCAGAGCAACATTGAAACCTAGTTAGTTACTAGTAGACAATGTGCAGACTCAGAGACAAAGCCTAGCCACTGAGAGAGGCCACCACTGGCAGACACGGCTCCCTGTGGAGACAGACAGTGCACCCACTGCACATGAAATGAGGTGGAAATTGAGCTGCGCACTGTGCCAAGACATCAGAGACACTTCTCACAGATTACAGACACACCAAAAGATTTAGAAAACATGACAAATAACAGAAAGTCTGCTGGGTGAAGAACAGCAATGTGCAAACACAGCAGCAACATTTGAGTTGTTGTGACAATAAAAAGATGTCCAATGGGATTAAACCACCGTAAAGATCATAAATGTATTCCAGCACAATCTGCTCTGTGCTGACATGGGCATACGGTGCATACAAACATAACGGATAACTTTAAGTATGTATGTTTTTAAACTACAATGTCCACGCACAGAGAGAGAGAGAGAGAGAGAGAGAGAGAGAGAGAGAGAGAGAGAGAGAGAGAGAGACCAGGAGGGAGAGCCCAGGAGAGAGAGACCAGGAGAGAGGGCTCAGGAGGGAGAGACAGAGAGAGAGAGAGAGAGAGAGACACACACACACACACACACACACACACACACACACACACACACACACACACACACACACACACACACACACACACACAGAGTGAGAGAGAGAGAGAAACCAAGAAAAGGAGAGAGAGATAGATCGAGATAGAGAGACTGAGAGAGAGAGAGAGCGAGAGAGAGAGCGAGAGATACCGGAGGGTCCCCAGAAATTCACGGTCCCCCTTCCAGCCTCACGTTCTAGGGTAACCCTATTACCACAGCCAATCAACGGGGGGCATGCTCGCTGACACATAACATCTGCCAGCAGCAGGGCCGCTGGCTTCCAGCAGCAGCAGCAGCAGCAGCAACAGTAGCCAGGGCTGGTTGGTTGGGGTGGTGATGGGGGGAGCATATGGTGGTGATGGTGATGGGGGGCGCATGTGGTGATGGGGGGTGCATGTGGTGGTGGAGGTGATGGGGGGTGCATGTGGTGGTGATAGGGGGTGCATGTGGTGGTGATGGTGATGGGGGACGCATGTGGTGGTGATAGGGGGCGCATGTGGTGGTGGTGGTGGTGATGGGGGGTTTATGTGGTGGTGATAGGGGGTGCATGTGGTGGTGGTGGTGATGGGGGGTGCATTAGGTGGTGGTAGAGGTGCATATGAGGGAGCAGATGACGGCAGGCCTCACAACGTGGTCTCCTTGTATCATTAGAGTTACATGCCAGAGCCAGAGAGGGGGGGGGTGACATGTAGAGAAAGGGGGAGGTGAAGATGAAATGAGATTGAGGGAGGGGGAAGAGGGATAGAAGGAGATAAATGAGAAATGGAAGGATGCAATTAGAGGGAAGGAGAGACAAAATAATGATAATGAAATAGATTGGAGAGGAGAATAAAAATGGACAGAAAAAGACGAATATAGCAGCGAGACGCAGTTTAATGGTTTGAGCCGTTATCCAACCATTTAAATGGCGTGACGACGCACTCGGACATCTAAGCGTCTCCAACGCCAGCCAGCAGCCTGCTCAACAGCATGTGACGAAGAAGGTATCCAAGTATGCTTTCAAATAACCACAGCCTTAAAACTAGGCCCCACCCAGAGTGAATAATGCTGCGTGGTGTCCTTACCTGACGCCGTTGAAGGGTTGGGATGCGCCTTTTTGTTTTGCAGAGCCTGGATAACAGGTGATGACTGGAAGGCCTCTGATTGGTCCGCTCTGGTGTTGTGAACAAGTGTTTTAAACTGTTGTTCTTGAGACAGAATCAGGTTGGACCATGTACAAGGGTGAGGCTGGTTAGGGTCTCCTGTGAGTCCCAAAGCGTAAGGTGGCTGAGCGTGACGGTGTGACTCTGTGATTGATTTGGAACAAAGGAGTCCTAATCTACAACTAGATCTGAGTCTTTATCAAAACAGGTCACAAACGCTTAGCTAACTGATGCTACTTTGATTGATGTTACTCATATAGCCAAAATAGTGTCTATATTGTTCAATTCCCATGGTGCAACGTAACTTGTACTCTATGGGGTTGTTCAATAGGTTTAACTCCCACCATGAATTGGGCCTCGCCATTTATTTAAAGGAGACATATTATGATGTTTTCCCAACAAGTAAACATAGTATTTGAGTTCTAGAAAACATGTTTTTGAAGCTGTTTGCTGGAAATAGCTTGTAGGAAAAATAATCTTGCCTACCGCTATTCCCCTCTGTTTCAGTCCCTTCAGAATGCGCTGTTTCTGGTCTCTGTTACTTTAATGCAAATGAGCTGCTGCCCATTGACCAATGAGCTCTCAGACTGAACCACAGCATGAAGGAGAAATGATTGTTGCTCTTGGTGAGGGTTATTTCGGCCATGGTTGTGAAGAGTTGGGGTAAAGGAACTTTGGCCTTGACTCTCTGAAGTCCATGAACTGCGACATGGAGGATAAAGGGATTGTACTCCCGGAGCTGAGCTGCCGGGCTGCCGCCGAGCTCCCCCCCACCGGAGCTGCTCGTCTGCTGGTCCACAAAATCTTTGGTAATATTCAAATGTGCCCCCTTCCTAGGTAGGAGGGTGCGCCGAAACTGACTCACTCATTTGGTAACTGTAGGCGGGGTACTTTCAGCAATGCATATCTCACTCAAAAAATCATGTTTCAATGTTTGCATGCGTGTGGGAGCACCAGAGACCGAAAACAACACCCCAAATCCCAGGAAAAGTATTGTTTTCATAATATGTACCCTTTAAAGCACAGTAGAAATTATGTAAATTGGCTATGAATAGGGTTAGATTTAATACTACATTAGATAGTAATTCAGGAATCATTGATGCTTATAAAAACAAAATCTCATGATGATCAGCCATTTCTAACACTGTCTGATCAACAATGAACTGTGGTTGGCAGATTGTGTTTTTGTTTTGTTCATGGTATCCTGAGGGGGTGGAAAAAAAGGAAAATAGAACCATGAGACCACGAAGCGCTTCCATTAGACCATTTATTGAGCTTCATTCAACTATGTTTCATTGATCCTTCTCTCTCCCTAAACGTGATATGTGATGATTAAAATAAATTATAAGGACCCCTTGTGTCTTTCCTCTTATTGACAAATAAAACCTTTCCTTTACTTTCCTTCTCCTCCACATCCCCTGTAGGTGATACCAGTGCTCAGAAACATACAAGACATATTAGCACACAGCCAAATACATCCTAATAAACCTGCTCTGGAACAGTAATGAGGAGACTCACAGCGCTCTCCATAAGGATGAGACCAGCGTGCTTAATGGAGAATGTCTTGTCTGAAGAGTAATTAAAATGGCATCTAAGTAGTACATTAGTGGGTAAATAACAACTCTTGATAACATCGATCCTGAAGGACCTGAAACCCCTTGTTGTTATAGGTAGAGGGTCTTCAGCACAACCTCCTACTGGACTTAAAATTGGCATTTAAAGTAATAAAAACAAATCAAATCAAATCGAACAGAGATCGCGACTGGAAGGGCTCAGCACTTGAGGCTGTTCCAGACGCAGGCTCAGAACGCCTCTACTTCCTCTCCCACGTTGCTCTCCGACCTGGGGTCTGTTGGTTCCTCCTCCGCCTGACGTCCTTTCCCCCCAACAATCAACGGCCTGGATGGCAGGGCTGCGTGGGACTGAACACACCTCCCACGTGAGGACAAGGACGCTAAATCGCTTGTTTCCACGCGGTTCTCAGCTCTATAAGGGTCAATAAAATATGATGATAAAACCTAGATGCACTTTGAAAACCCTTACATTCTTTAACATCCTCAACCTTGAAACAAAACAACAACTGCAGCCTCAAACAGGGTGACACGAACACCAACCCAGTCAAACTAAACGGGCTCCTTTCTACTCATCCTTTTTCATTCTTTTCAACTTCCTTGTCCCATCACTTGTGTAGCTCCAGAGGTCAGGGTTCGTCTGAGGTTCACGCCCTAAGAGCAGACCCTGAAGTGGCGCTCCAAGGTTTTTGCCGAAACAAAAATGACAACTGAATACCATCGTCCATCAGCAGCAAACAGCAGGGGGCAGTGTGATGACTGTTACAGTGCAGCGGTTCTTGTGTTTGTATTGTCGTGGTCTGTATCCGTCGATACGTCCACTGTGTGATCCGCCCAATCTTTAGACACAAGACGGTCTGATCCATTTTTTAACAGAGATAAGATTCTTTAAACAGTCACATACTTGGCGGAATTATGATTGTTTTCTTTCTTTAACAACACATACTACATAACAGCATCATACCAAAAATATTTCAACTAGCAAAAATAAAATGTGTTCCCTTGCTGGCTTTGTATTCTCAGGATTTTTAACAGTGCAACCATCGGCTAAATACATTCTGCAGAGCATTCTAACCACTAAAGTAAAATCAGATCCTACAAAACGCTACATCTGCTAACACGCTAATAACGCAGTACCTAGATCACTTCCCCAGTGACAGGCAAGCGTTAATCTTCCAGCGGTTCCCACCGGTAGTGACTGAAGTCTCTGCGTTCAGACGAGGTCCGACCGTAAGACTCTAAAGACTAAAGACTTTAAGACGGGCGGTCGGCTGGGGGCGCCGCTCCTATCCGTCCAGCAACTCGTCCTCTGAGAAGCTGATGTGCAGGCACGTGTCGTCTGCCGGCGACAAAGAGAAGGGGTTGCCGCCGTGCGTCGACACGGGATACGACCCCGGCTCCGACCTCGAGCCCGGCGATGAGGTCGACGAGGAGGAGGAAGAGGAAGGGGCGTCGTTGAAGGGGCTGTCTCGGCCGCTGGACGCCGTCAGGAACGTCACGCGGTCCTCAAACAGGTCCTCGTTGTTGTTCTCTTCATCATCGACGTCGCGCAGGGCGGGCGAGCGCGGCGCCGAGCGGGTCTCGGAGCGCACGCCCGAGTCCTCGCTGGCGGAACACGACACGTTCTCGCCCCCGCCCACGCTGTTGATGTTGTTGTTGTTGGAGAGGAGGTCGCCGTTGGTGATGTCGCCGTCGCTGAGGGTGTGGAAGTCTGCGGAGGATAGGGGGGAAGGGTTGGCATCGGGCAGGGAGGAGCTGCTGCTGCTGCTGATGATGACCTCGCTGGGGGGGGGCACGGTGACCTCTGACCCCGGTGACAACATCCTGCTGGCCCGCTTGCGATTGAAGGCGGGCGGGGGAGGGTCCAGCTTGGGGATAGGGTGCTTGAATCTGCAGGGGGAGAGCGGAGGGACAGAAGACTGCTTAGAGGACGGTTTGACAACAGCAGGTAACTTTCTTCTAGGTGATATGAAGAGCGAGCGGAGTCACTTTGGCGCCCTTGCGCCACTGGACCTCAGGTTTATGCCACCCCATTCTTTCTCCCATCAGAACTTTATGCATTTTTACAACACAACCCTCATAGATTTAAGATTTGATTGAGTGCAAACACGTCACATATCGTTAATCATTACAGAATGAGCCTCATAACCAATGCATTATATACACTTGGTGACGCATAGCTCTAATGAACTGCAGTACCAACATTGCTAGCAGCTAGCATCTTCTTGCCTCCCTTTCACCTGTACCTAAAGCGACGTACAGTAAAACGTCTTTAAATGCAAGGCTCGGGGTTACGGCCAGTGTCTCAATGAAGCCTCCAGTTTGTGGGCAGACATTGGGGATTCAACACAGAACGTTTTTGGTTTGAGAGTCGGACCCCCTAACCACTATATTATCAAGACTTGTGTGGGAGCAGCACGACTTGTAATGAACCGGCTAATATGTTTCAGGGTGTGAGTGTGTGGGTTCAGAAAGCAGTCCGACAGCTTCTCAAAGGAAATTAAATCAATGTTTTGCAGAGAGATTTAAATACTGTAATCCTCAACATTTTCATTTCTAAAGCGGTAATGGTGTGATGTATATGCTCTCTCTCTCTTCCTCTCTGAGTAATGCCTGTTGTTACGTGTGCACATAGCTACACACTGCAGGGATTGAGAGAGTGAGTGAGGGAGAGAGAGAGGGAGAGAGCGAGATAGAGAGCGAGAGAAGGAATTGAGGAACTAGAACGTCAGGTTTCCCTCTACCTTGGAGGTATAATAAAAAAAAAAACACCCCCACACACACACAAACTCTATAAATAGCTATACCGCAGCCTCCTTGATTGTACATATCATTGCCAAAGTGTAGACGCCCACACACACACACACACTCATGGATACTGATAGACAGACAGCAACACACATTTAGACCCAAATGCACACCACACACACCGCCTCCATCACCCCTATTCATCTAACAGGTGGCTGCTGAATAGATGTGGTTTGCGGTCGAGGCTGATCCAGTCATTAACTTGAGAGCTTCATCATATTAGTAGAATGTATCAGTAGGAGTCTCTCTTCACAGGCAGTAGCTGTACTGCAGTATTCCACCGCTTCCCTGACGGATATACATGAGTTTTTATAACCCATACGCTACCTTCATTTGTGTGTGTTTGTGTTTCATTTGTGACAGTAGCTCAGGAGGTAGAGCTTTGTATATGTTTTTGTGTTTGTATATGTTTGTATGTGTGTGTGTGTATGTGCGCGTTGTGTTGTGTGTAGCTAGCTTTAAAAGTCATCCTTACTACGAGGGGCGACAGTAGCTCTGGAGGTAGAGTGGGATGGTACACGGTAGGTTGCTAGTTCGATCCTCGGCTCCTAGCGGAGTGTCGAGGTGTCCCTGAGCAAGACGCCTCACCCTGACTGCCCCTGATTAGCTGGCTGTCGCCTTGCGTGGTTGGCTCCACCGTCGTTGTAAGTTGCTTTGGATAGAAGCGTCTACAAATCCCCTAAATAAGGGCAGGTCCATAAAATGTGGGAGATCTTTTACGGGGAAAATAATTCTTAAGCGCTCGTTCATTTTTTACCCCGATACATAATGTGTGATATATATGTATATCCTCATGTGCCTTCATGGACAGGATAGTCAAGAGCGAGGAGAGCCGGTTGAAGATGAAAGGGACCCCCCCCTGTAGCGTAGGACCACCGGCGGGAATCGAGCCTGGGCCACGGCCCCCTAGGCTGATATACACCGTGTTGGTGCTGTTTGGTGGAGGGGCATCTCATGGCAACAGCACTCCTACCCCAGCTGAGCGCTGACGGATTCATTGTTTTGACAGGAGGGTGACCCACTCCTCCGTCTGTCGGATTTCCATACGCTTGACTCAGCGCCCCAGCATCGATCCCCCCCTCCCCCACCACCACCCCATTGCTTTCATGTCCGCTGTTTGATCGGCCCGCTTTATCGGCCCTTTGTGTCGGTGGTGTCTTTGCTAGAGCAGGAGTCAACCCGTTTATGCGTCGCTTCCTCCCTTTTATTGACACTTTCTGATCCGTCTCAGTCCCTTCCATATTCATGTCCTTGTGTTCTCCTCAGCTCTGTTTCTGCTCTGCTCCTCTGCGGCCAAGTGAATGCAATCCTGTTGTTAATGTTATTCTCACTATTAGTAGCAGTATAGTTACAGTAGAGGCAAGATGAGCATAGTAATATGATGAGCCAATGCTGAATATAACTATCAGTATTAATAGTGATAGGATCATTTAGTGATATAAGATTAGGTTTGTCTGATAATAGTTATAAACAGACTAATAAGAGTTGAGTTGATGAGTGTGCGTCATACTATTATGTATCTCCATGACGGCGCCAATTGCAGTCCTAACCATTCCTGGAAGGAGGGATCGCTCTTTCGGAGGATTTCCTTGCTCTCTGGGGGGCGAGGCTTAAGCAGGGTGACATCAAATCTAGCCTGTAAATCCATTTGAGACTGGAACTGTGATTAAGGGCTACACAAATCTAATTGACTTGAGTAGTATTACCATAGCAGTAGCAATAGCAACAGAGTAATATTTGTAACTAGTCAACTGTATGTTCATAAGGAGAAAGGTCAAACAGTTAGTCCCGGTGTGGTTGTTCCCAAAAATCGTACAACTGGGAGCGTTTTAGACCCATATTTTCTATAAATGGTTCGGAAATGTACAAACCATTTGTACATTTCCACCAGAACATTTGAATAATCTCTGGGCTAAGCAGCTGTGTAGAAAATATCGCACTGCACACAGACGACAGGCGATTATCTACACAGCTGAAGGGTCCTCAAGTTCATGCCATTGTTAAAACCCCTAATACTTTTATTTTGAAGGAATAAACCACCCAAGACAAAAGTTTTCGTCTCTAACTCGTGCCTCATTGCCACAATGACTGTCTTCTATCAAAGGGGACATTGCTTTTTACGTGTTATTGCGTAACAAACACAGATTCACAAAGAGGTCTGTGATTGAAATGCTTTGAAGAACATGTGCTACGTGCGAGTGGGATGTAGACCTGGACGTTTCACGGCTGTGCGTACTTAAATGACTCAAGGCCGTGGTAATGATGTTACACTTCTAACAATCCATTATCACCAAGGAAAACAATATAAAACATGAAAGGCCTTTAAAGTCACTACCAAAGAAATAACTTGTAAAACCTACACACAAGACCTAAAGTCCCCCCCCCCCCGCCCCCACACACACACACACACACAAACACACACACACACACACACACACACACACACACACACACACACACACACACACACACACACACACACACACACACACACACACACACACACACACACACACACACACACACACAAACACACTTTATGGAGCACATGCCCATGCCAAAAACACAACCTGCTTCTTCTGTGACGTAAATGTGGGGGAGCAGACAGGAGGAGGAGATGAGGAGAGGAGTAGGGGAGGATAGGAGGAGAAGAGGGAAGGAACGGAGGAGAGGAAGAGACGCAACAAGGCGGATTAGAGGAGAAGCAGGGAGGAGGAGATGAGACCAAAAGACGAGGAGAGGAGAATAGGAGAGGAGGAGGGGCAACGAGGAGAGGAGAGGAGTAGACGAGAAAAGGCAGATAAGAGGAGGGGAAGAGAAGAGAAGTGGACAGTTGTGGGGCGGTAAGGAGAAGCTGGCTGATGGGGCAAATTTATAAAGTGCTTCAGCTTAAGCAGGAAGGAACAGACTGATTGGTTGAGTGAATGAGTGAGTGAGTGAGTGAGTGAGTGAGTGAGTGAGTGAGTGAGTGAGTGAGTGAGTGAGTGAGTGAGTGAGTGAGTGAGTGAGTGAGTGAGGCAGTCAGTGAGTGAGTGAGTGAGTGAGTGAGTGAGTGAGTGAGTGAGTGAGTGAGAGAGGGAGTGACTGACTGAATGACTGAATGACTGACTGAGTCAGAGAGTCAGAGAAATGGAGGATGAGGGGAGACTCAAGGATGTCCCTCTCTCACTCCTTTGAGGATCTTACACACCAAAGAAGTGTGTGTTACAGTGAGAACCCTCTCTCGGCGGTTCAGTCTCACACTGGAGTGAGTGAATAATTCAGTGGCAGAGGAGCTGTGCTATCAGAGTGGTTAGAAGAGGGTTTTCCCAGACACAGTGTGGGTGAAGTAAAACGGTCCACATATGAGGGCCCTGTGAAGTGCTGGACGTTACGCTGGGCATTCAGAACACAGCGTGCCAACAGATAAGAGTTCAAGGTCAGGTCAGTGCTTTTAAAGCTGCACTATGAATATCCTTCTAGCAGCCTCTAGTGGCTTGAGTTGTAGCTACAGTTATTGCTAAATCATATAAAAGTGGAGCAGAATAAACAATTTAATGACAATTAATCCTTGTTTAGATTGATTCGTGGATGGGCCCGTATGCGTTTGTGTTTAGAAGTTGTTTAGATTCCGTTGATTTTAGAAAATCTAACTCATTTCTATTATTTGATTGGAGGTGAGCTTCCAGATGTCAGAGGCAACGAGGGTCAACGTTGAAATTGTTGAACACAAAGCTGAAAATCCGACCTGTCCGATACGCCCAAAGTAGCGTTCAGCACAAGGCTGGGCTTCAAAGTGCAACCTCATAGGAATAGCTCTGCAATGCCGAAGCTGAGATTGTATCATGTATTGACAACTTAAAGTGAGGGACTTCAAATCAGAAAGATAAAATAACTATGTCATATCTCAGAGGGATGTATCCATTACACACCTACCGAGTATGGCTATTAAATCTCCGCTCAATATCCCTTTGGGTCAAATGTAGTACAGATGGAAAAAAGATCTGCGTTTGAAGCTAGGCAAGAATCAGATTGATCAGTCCCTCCAGAAAAACGTGATTATGCGATCGCAAAATTCAACACATAATCAGCCAAAGTCTGCATATTCATGCGGGGGCCGCATTTTTTCAAATATGCCGCACTTTCACCGCATAAATTGCAGATTTCAGTGCAAAATATGCGGGGCGTGCATGATTTCATAATCCCCGCTTTTTCGTTGCAAAAAAGTCACATATATCTTAGCAGAAAGTTGAAAAATGTTGCGTTTACTTCACACAAGAGCAGCCGTTTCCCCCTGTTGCCATGGAAACGTTATAAAGTGACGTAATTACGCGACGCGAATGTCTTCGAAAAGCTGCATTTTTCGCAAGTTCCCGCATTTTTCCGCAAGTTTCCACAATTTTTGCAAGTTCCCGCAATTTCATTGCATAAAATTGCATAAATATGCTGCATATTTCATTTTCCTTTTTCAAGAAAACGTGCCGCATAATCAAGGATTTTGGCCGCAACAATCACAAAAAAACGCCACATTTTTCTGGAGGGACTGATTGATATGACTAGCTGCATCAACCAACTGCAAAACCCAGTGCCAACACCATCTGCTTATCTGAGAACCAGTTTCAGAAAGGACTGCTAGACTCAGATCATATCAGGCTTTCTACTGAGCAGCCAACAGGAATACAACCTCGAATACAACCTTGTTTCCAGTAGGAGACGAGGATGCGGGGGGATTATGGGGAGGGAAGGTCAACCTTGAGTCAGACTCACTGAGAACAGCACATCACCACAAAAATAATGAGGTTCTTATTGACTGTCTTAACAAGAGCTTCATGTTTGGTGATATTTGCACCAAAAACTAATGCTGACCCATCAGATCATGGGATTTGCAATAATTTGCTCACTCTCACTCTAAACACAGGTTGTACCAACTACTGACACCCACATATTTAGATTAAATGTCAATTTGGCAATTAAAGTCTGGGTATTGGGAATTGTGGCTCATTATGTTGGTCTCAGTCGACTTTAGGTGCTGAGGATCGAGCATTACCGTACACAAACACTATACACAAACATGTACAGACAGGGAACACAACCAAGGAATTGACTTTTCTATAGCTACATGTCTAAACCTATGTCTATACTGTCGCTGCACTTTATATTTTATGTTTGTAGCTGTACTTTGTGTTAGTAAATCTTGTTTAGTTCTCTTTAGTAACTATACTTTCCTACATGTCTGTAACTGTACTGTCAAACATGTTAGTAGCTGTACTGTCAAACATGTTATTAGCTTTAAGGTCAAACATGTTAGTAACTGTAATATCATACATGTTGGTCGCTGTCCATTCATACGAGTTGGTTGCTGTACCTTCATACGTGTTAGTAACTGTCGCATTATACATGTTAGTAACTAGTTTTATATGTGTTGGTAACTGAAGTTTTATACGTGTTAGTAACTGTACTTTAATACGTGTGAGTAACTGTAGGTATATATGTGTGTAACTAATTTAATATATGTTAGTAACTGTATTTTTTTACGTGTTAGTAACTGTAATTTAATACGTGTTAGTAACTGTAGCTTTATACATGTTAGTTACTAGTTTTAAACGTGTTAGTAACTGTACTTTCATACGTGTCAGTAACTGTAGTTTTATACATATTAGTAACTATACTTTCATACGTGTCAGTATGTGTTAGTAGCCGTCCCTTCAGACGCGTTAGTAACTATCCCTTAATACGTGCTGGTCGCTGTAGTAAAACAGTCTTACTTTTCGTCCAGGTAGGAGGAGTTCCTGGAGGTCAACAGGACGCCCTGCCCCCCGGTCCCCTCAGAGCGCTCTCCTTGGCTCTTCTGCTCCTGCGCGGTGATGAAGGCGCCGCTCGCGGCCGGCTGGGCGCCGTTCCCCAGGTTGAGCAGGTTGAGGTAGGACTCGGCATAGTCCACGCGGGCAGGGGGGTTCTGCGAGGAGGGCCAGGCGGGGGTGGAGGTGATGGGCGGGTCCAGGTTCTGACTGTAGCGGTTCTTCAGGTTCAGGGACATGGTAGAGGAGGAAACGAGGTTCCACGATGACTCCCAGCCGTCTGAGCAATCAAAAGACAAACGGGGAAAGAAATGCAATCACAGGGTTTATTCACAGCAAGTGATACACATTTATACTTAGTCATTTCGTAGACGCATTTACACAGTGACTCACGACGGTGGCTGCGAAAAATCAATTTCATCAAATATAATTGGAGGGGCGACCAAAGACTGAAACTAGACAGAGTGTGGCGCAGCTCTGGGAAGAACACACAAGGTGAGCAAGGGCTTCTGTTTGAATGTGTCCTATGGTCGTTCAGAAAGTTACATCAGATAGATCCTTTCAAAGTGCTCCCTTAACTCCACGCTGATGGTATAACAAATCTACAAAAACACACTCATCTGATTGAAAAAACTGATTTAGCCTTTCACATCACATCCTTATTTAGGTGTACACTGCCTTTGTGTCACTGTCTTGTTAGGAGGGTCTGTCTAACGTCTTTCCTGCTCGCCATGATGACAGGCGGACCCTTTCTGACAGCCAATAGAGCTGGCATATTGCCAATTGCATCAATTAACTGGCCTGAGTCTCAGGTGATCATGATTAGCATTTAGCATAGGAGGGCTAACCCAGTTAATACAGACATGACACATGATATGCAAGCCTAACTCTATGAGCTCAAGACGCACACACACACACACACACACACCACACACACACGCACACACCTGCCTAGCCTGGAATATGTTGTTTTCATTATTATTTTGGCAGCACTGCCCGCCTCCTCCTTGATGCTATAACAGTCTTCCCTCGTCTGTGTGCCTTTGTGTTTTAGATCAGGTGTGTGTGTGGTGTATATATATATATGTGTGTGTGATGTGTGTGTGTGTGTATATGTGTGTATATGTGTGTGTGTGTGTGTGTGTGTGTGTGTGTGTGTGTGTGTGTTCACATCAGCATGTTTTCATCTGGACTGTATTGAAGGCAGAGCTTGCTAAGGATAAGTATTGTGTTTAGAATTGTTTTATCAACGATCTTCCCTGTGAGAAGTGTTTCTCTGGGCTAGAGAATTATACTCCCAGCGTACTTATTAATTAGGTAAAACACCCACTGAGACAGAGCAGAGATCCGGTTACAAATGCAGCACAGATTGAGTCTAGTGGAGGTCACTGCTTCAGAGCCTTACATTCTCAGTTCCTTCATTTTCTCTAGATTAAGGGAATGCTAATCTAATAAACCAACCGTTTTATTTTCAAACTGTTCAGATGATGATGCTGGTTATTCAATATTAATGATTGCAGCACACCAATGTCTGAATACTGTGTGATGATGATTGATAACACAACAAACACCAAAACAATCACTTGTACACTAATTGCACGTTGTTCAATGATGAAAATTTGTAGTTTATTTTGTACGATGATTGGGCTGTATCTATTGTATGTATACATACACATACAGTACAAAACCGTAAAGTCATATTTGTAACCTTTTCAGGGCTAAAGATACTGGAAAAGGTCCCAATCCTCTAGGACGAATACACTAGGACTCAGCCCTGCTGGCCACTTCTCTACTGCGGTTCTTCTTTAAGAGAGGCATTTGATTTTGGACACAGCCTCATTCGTAACCCTGCAGTTAGTCTTGGACAATGATGCCAAATTGTCAACATAAAGTATAAATTACAAAATTCCTTCTTCTTCTGACTTGGAAATGCAACCCAAAAAGAGACAACCCAAATACAACAAAACTAAAAACAGAATCGCCTTAACAATAAGGTGCCTTTTGAATTCCCAGAGGAGCGCTCCAGACAAGACCAACCCAATCCCTGACGGCATTCCCCCTCCTGGCCGTCCCAGGGTGAGGAACGCTCTGGAGCAGAACCAACCCCTCCTCACCACCATCATGCTGAGACTCACTGATTGTGTGTCCGTTGGTCTGGGGCCGGGTCTGAGGGATGGGCGGTCCTGGTGGGAGGAGCCCCGGCTGGGGGGCGGAGCGCCCCTCCAGGTCCTTCAGCTGCTGCACCAGCAGGGCCAGGTGCTGCAGCAGATCCCGGTTCTGGAGGAGCAGCTGGTGGACCCGGGCCTGGGCCTCCAGGCGGGCCGTGGACTCAGCAGACATCTGGTCCTTCAGCAGCTGAACCTGGAGGGGGGGGGGAGAGGGGAGAAGGAGGAGGAGGGAGGAGGAGGAGGAGAGGGGAGGAGGAGGAGGAGAACGAGAGGGGAGGAGGAGGAGAATGAGAGGGGAGGAGGAGGAGGATGAGGAGGAGAGGGGAGAAGGAGGAGGAGGAGGAGGAGGAGAGGGGAGGAGGAGGAGGAGGGAGGAGGACGAGAGGGGAGGAGGAGGATGAGGAGGAGAGGGGAGGAGGAGGATGAGAGGGGAGGAGGAGGAGGAGGAGGAGGAGGAGAGGGGAGGAGGAGGAGGAGGGAGGAGGAGAGGGGAGGAGGAGGAGGAGGATGAGAGGGGAGGAGGAGGAGGAGGATGAGGAGGTGAGGGGAGGAGGAGGAGGAGGAGAGGGGAGGAGGAGGAGAGGGGAGGAGGAGGAGGACGAGATGGGAGGAGGATGAGGAGGAGATGGGAGGAGGAGGACGAGAGGGGAGGAGGAGGAGGAGGAGGAGGAGAGGGGAGGAGGAGGAGGAGGAGGATGAGAGGGGAGGAGGAGGAGGAGGAGGAGAGGGGAGAAGGAGGAGGAGGAGGAGAGAGGAGGAGGAGCAGGACGAGAGGGGAGGAGGAGGAAAGTGGAGGAGGGGGAGAGGGGGCGAGGGGTGGAGGAGCATTGTGTGGGTGGGCAGGAGTAGGGGGAGGAGGAGAGGGGAGGAGGAGGGAGGGGGAGGAGGAGAATAGTAGTTTGTAGTTATGGGATTATTATCAACAATATATAATATATAAACCATTATTATAATGTGGAATATCATATGGTCATAAAAGATTTTCTTCTTTTGCAAACATCTTATGTTCACGAAAAGCATCCACAAATTGTGAGTGATAGACTGATCAAACATATTAAGGAGTTACAGAATTAACAACTGAAGAAAATAGCACAGAAGATGTTCAGTGTAGAGGTGTGTCAAACTTTGTTCGTCTGGTTTGCTGTTTGGTTATTAGTTTGCGCCTGAACACTGGTTCGACCCAATCAGTAGGAACCATACTGAATATCCCTGCTCCATAAACTAAATCAAATTATGTGTTTGGGGTATTTCAGTAAGGGATTTGCTGTGTATCGTTCTGTTTGATAATGGTTATCAGTAACAGCTGAAGTAAATACATGTGGGTAAATATTTCCTTGAGAAAAATAATGTCTTAGTAGTTTACACTGGTAAACACAAAGTTCAGTAATGCTGCAATGGACTGTATCCTACAATAAGCTTGATGCCATTGCCCCCTTGTGGCAAGAATATAACAAAACAACACCCAAATAGCCTCTTGGATCTCTCTGCTGTCCCTATAGACATGTTGATTTTAAAGGGGCTTGATGCATTGTGTTGTGTAGCATCAGCCTAACCAGTGATTTCTAGCACTGTGGTTTCAGCCAGGTGTGAGTCTGTGAGCCCGTAAATTTACAGTAGAGGAATAGTACAGTTAACCACCATCACTACATTAAAGCTAGGGTAGGCAATTTGTAGAAACCAGTAAGATCCATCCAATAAGTATCCAACTGAACAATTCAGTTGGATACTTAAGCCACTCCCCCAAGTCACATGACTAGCCCGCTAGCTTTAGCAATGGTTCTGCCATGCCTTATGGAAGACTCTGGTCATAGGCAGCGAGGGCACGGTAAGCCATCCAATCACTTAATTCAGGTCCAATGAAGTGATTGGACAGGCTTATTACAGGGCTGCCACAGCCACACATACAGGATTTGTATGATCGATTTTTTTCAGAGCATTTGATTTATCGATTGCAATCAGGATGTTAAGGGACTTTAAACAAATATGACAAAGAATGCTTCTCAAAATAAACTGCCTAGCCCAGTTTAAGGGAAGGCTGGGAGTGAGAGGAACACATATTGTACACCTCAGCATCATGGTCCAGATGTGCTGATTCAGACCTCATGTGTCCCGCTGTTAATTTCCCTTCATGACCATAACATTTGATCCCTAATGGTCCACTGGTTTGAATGCCATTCTGGTGACCAAGGCTTGCAGCTTGCAAAGATGCTCACAAAATGCTTCAATTGATGACGCAAGGTTTCCTTAATCTCTGAGCTTGAGGAGATACAGCAGAGGACTGTGTATGGAGGCTTAGATATGGTTTCTTATTAAATAGCAGTTTGGACCACAACACACAACTGAGTCCAAATTTGGCAGCCTAGCGGGATAAAATGTGATGGCATACACGTCCTCAGCATTGTGTGTGTGTGTGTGTGTGTGTGTGTGTGTGTGTGTGTGTGTGTGTGTGTGTGTGTGTGTGTGTGTGTGGGTGTGTGTGTGTGTGTGTGTGTGTGTTTGTGTGTGTGTGTGTGTGACCTGATGGGTCAGAGCTGGTCTCTGTTGTGATCATCCTGCATATTAAATCTAGCCTGTGGCTTCTTAAGCTGATACAAGAAGTAAATCTCTGCTCTTGGCAACAGGGGCCTTGCTTAAATATTCTTCTGGAAAGGCTTCTAGAATATTTAAACACATGCATACAGTACATACTAACATAGTGACTACTAATACTAAGCCAATAGGTCATTTATCACTTTAATCCAAAACTGTTTGGCGGTTCTTTAATCGTGGTAACAACTATCCTGCCCCACTATAGATATAGCCCGCGACCAAATTAGGTCAAAGTAGGCGGGGTCTGCAGTTCCTCTCACCTGGGCCACTGCCACCTGGGTCTGCTGCTGCTGCTGCTGCAGCTGCTGCTGCAGGAGGTGCAGAAAGTGCTGGGAGGCCAGCGGGGTTGCCGAAGACAACTGGGAGGAGGCGGGGACGGGGCTGCTGGGAGAGGCGGCCTGAGGCGTTGCCACGTTGACCACGGACCGTAGCTCCAAGTCCTGGAAGCGCAAACGAAGAAGAGGAAGAACTTTAAAAATGAAGGAAGATATTACGTAAGAGGAAGGGTAGTAAAACTAAGCCGAAGTGGTTTGAAGTTTTGGTACTTTCTTGTGTTATAGTACACTGTCTTGTGTTATAGAACACTGTCTTGTGTTAGTTTACTGTCTTGTGTTTAAGTACACTGTCTTGTGTTATAGTTCACTCTCTTGTGTTATAGAACACTGTCTTGTGTTATAGTTCACTGTCTTGTGTTATAGTACACTGTCTTGTGTTGTAGGACACTGTCTTGTGTTATAGTACACTGTCTTGTGTTATAGTACACCGTCTTGTGTTATAGAACACTGTCTTGTGTTATAGTTCACTGTCTTGTGTTATAGTACACTGTCTTGTGTTATAGTACACTGGCTTGTGTTATAGTTCACTGTCTTATGTTGTAGGACACTGTCTTGTGTTATAGTACACTGTCTTGTGTTATAGTTCACTGTCTTGTGTTTTAGTAGACCCTAGTTGTGATTAAGAGGAGGGGTTTGCTCAGGAGTGACAAGAGAGGGTTGTTGGTTCAATCCTCTACTCCTCTTCATAGTTAAGAAGAGCCGGCTCGTCTCTTGAGCAAGGAATCTATCTCCTAACTGCTCTTGACAAAACGCCTGACATGGATGTTGACATTGCGTCATCTAGCATGTGTGTGAGACATTAAATATGCACTGGGCATTAAGGGGGTGCCGTGGAATTATGCATTAAATAAAATAAGTGCAAAGACATCTACATATGTGGATTATTTGTGCAAATGATGAGGCTCACATATATTGCATATCAATATTTGATGAGCCACTTTGCTTTACTCCATAACTTATTCATAAACGTCTCAATAAGTGCATACATACTCTAGTGTATGAGTGCATCTCGGACCCAGCAGTTCTCTGTTCTAGCAGAATTTCTGGGTGGAGACAGAGCCCGGGCTGGAACCGAAGACGTATGCTTCGTTACAGAGATACTTTACTGAAGAAAACACATTTTTGTAAGCGGAGGAAGCTTCCAAAAAATGAAAAAATATGGGCAAATCCAGAGTGTTGATTTGAAACTTTTACAGAGACTGTAAAGGTTGTTGTTAATAGGAAATTATGCACTTACAGATTCCTGGCTCCAGCAACATGATTGGTCGAAACAAATATGAAGCGAAAGAAAATGAATCTCCCTGTTCACCCAAATTTGAAGTTATCTGCCGTCAGACCTCAGATATTAATCTGTAGTCTGATCTGTGAGACTAAATGAATGTAATATGTTCCTTGCATTATCCAATTTTAACGGAGAGGGAGACAACTTTCATGTTTCTGTGCTCTTATCTTGACGCCCTGGAGTTCTTTTCATGGAGGCCACTGTGGTTCTTCAAACCCACCTCATCTTGCCCCCCAAACAACAGGAACAACTCCACACGTCGTTTATAAGCTCTCTCCTTCCCGTCGTCATTCGCTGATTTCTTAAAGCTTTATGAGCCGCTAAGGCTTGGTTCACGGTTCACGTGTTTGGTCCAGCCCATAAACCTAAAGCTTCATCTGTGTGTGTGTGGTGTGTGTGTGTGTGTGTGTGTGTGTGTGTGTGTGTTTTTGTGTGTGTGTGTGTGTGTGTGTGTGTGTGTGTGAGTGTGAGAGGTGTGTGTGTTTTTTATGTGTGTGTGAGTGCGTTCAAGCTGCAAAGATCGAATTGCCATCTTGCAACATTTTTGGTTTGGTTTGAAATATAGCTGCATGCCAGTTTTATTTCAGAAGTTACTGATGGAGAATATAAGACTGCAATTAACCATTGATAAAATACCTCATAACAATAACTAAAAGCAACACAGTTGGTTTCCTGTTTTATTGGAGTAACAACATCACACCACTAGAGGGAGTACTGGAACACTCATATGGGCAGGAATGGGAGAGCTTCTTGGTACATTACAATTTAGTAATTCTCTCCCTCCCCCCTCTCCCTACTCTATCCCCCTCTCTCTCCTTCTCCCCCTCTCTCTCTCCCCCTCCCCGCTCTTCGCTCTCTCAGCCCCTCTCTAACCCTCTCTCTACCCCTCCCCCCTCTCCCCATCTCTCTCTCCCCCCTCTCCCTCCCTCTCCAATCCAGCCCTTATTTATATATTTCTCTCAATCCCTTGCTCCTTGCTTATCTCCAGGGAGCAGATGGTCATGAAGCCCTCTGTGGGATTACCACAGCTTTCCCCAAAACAAAATGAGAACCAAAAGGCAGCGATGGCCCGGTTCCTCCTGGTCGGTGGGACAGAGATGCAGGTTCTGCATTCCCCCAGAGCGCCAGTGCTCATTTCACACACTCAGACCTCCAGACAACACAGTCGCCAGCCACACCAACGCTGGAGACTCACATCATAGTGACGCAAAGCTGAAACAACATTGTTTTGCTTTCTAATAAAATATATACAATTAAATATAATAATACAATTCAAAAAAGTACTTAGTTGTGTAGCATCTTATCCTAGCTTTACGGGGAATGGGTTAACCTAGTGATTGACTCTTGGTTCTGTGAACAGCCGACAGCGATGTATTATTTCTCCTTCTTCTGACAAATGTACTTATTGTAAGTCGCTTTGGACAAAAGCGTCTGCTTAATGCCCTGAATGTTAATTTAATGAAAGAGATAGTTGGAAGACATGTTCAAATCCTGGTCCTATTCAGCGATTAATCAGAAGCTTCTATCCATAGTGACTGACGCTGAGGTCAGAGGTGCTTTATGGACACAAAACCGGTTGGGTCCAGCCATCTCGCGCAGGGCTGTCTACAGGTTGGTATCAAGGAATCAAACCCAGTAGTACCTTCCTGCCGGTCACACCCACACTAGCCGCTACAGTACCTGCCCTCCCACATCCACCCCACATGGAAGAAACATATGGTTGAGCTTAACATTAATAAAGCAGAGCTATAAATACACACCAATATGTGAACGTAGGGCTGGGTAAATTGGCCTAAAAATTAAATCTCTGATTTTTTCAAACCAAACCCCAATCATTGATTTTATTTAAAAAAAATCAATTATTATTAATTAAAAATCACATTTATGTACTTTTTAAGTTTGGATTTTATTTTTCAGATTAACAATGATTAACAAAAGCAAAATTTGGTTGCCACAGACTTTAGGCAAACTCTAAACCATTGATTCTCAAAGTGTGGCCCACGGGCCAATGGCAGCCCGCAGAAACATTCCTGGCGGCCAGCAATGACATACAGATGTAAGTAAAAAAAAGAAAAAAAAAATCCCCCCCTAAAATATTATTATATCAATATTAATTTCAACAAAAATAAATAAATGTAAAGAGAAAAGTCGACTCTCTCTAAATTTCAATTAAACCCTGTTACATTTGTTAGTTTTAATCCGACTGTACATTTCTTTGAAAGGATGAACCTCAGTTTCGTGATTTAGACCTCACTTGACCTCACTCCCAGAGGTCCACGGTGCAATGTTTTTTTTCACCACTGGGATGCTGACGGCGTTTCCTGCCTAATTGTTTTTCCTTTGGCGGCCCTCAGTTAAATTCTTTGTTCCTCAAATCAAAACTTGAGAACCCCTGCTCTAAACGCTTGCTTTTTTCAGCACATGCTGCCATGTTGAGATTTTAAAACGTAATTTGGCTCCCCCCCACAAATACGGTGGCCCGGGCGGCTGCGCCTGAAACCACCACTGACCATGAATTTGAATTCCGATTAGAGGTCGATAACTTGCCCAGCTCTATATGAACGATACATTCCTCTAGTCTGATTATAAATGTTGAACCAGTTCAAATGATCAGGTTAGTCCTTATTATGATCATATACTGAACCGAAATGCTGTACCTTAATACCCAATAGCTTGGGAAACACCAGAGAAGCCATGACCAATAGAAGTTTAGAACTCATAGCTGCTGCAGATTAGCTACAGATCCTGGGGAAGAGCTCAGTGGAGCCTACAACTCTGGAAAAGATTACAATTACACACCGGGTTGAGGATTGGTGTCATGAGTCTCAAGACTCACCTGTTCAGATTTCATCTAGACTCTGCATAGCCCCCTCCTCCCATCCCTCCTACTTATTGTATGTCGTACGTCCTGGCATATAATGCACACACTTATTGTTTGTCGTACTTAATTATAGTACTTCCTAGCTATCTTTGTTGTATACGGGGAATGGGTTAACGTAGTGATTGATAGGTTGTATGAACATCCTTACTGTACCGACAGCGATAAATAGTTTCACCTTCTTCTGACAAATGCACTTATTGTAAGTCGCTTTGGATATAAGCGTCTGCTAAATGCCCTAAATGTAAATCTAAAATGTAAATGTGTGAATGTGTGTGTGTGTGTGTGTAAACTTTTTTTAGGTCCAAAGGGGTTATTCTTTCGGTAATATTGGACATACTGCATACATACATACATACACATCATATCAGCGTGTGATACATTTTTATTGAATGATTACAGCCAACACCATCATCAAGTGAGTTAAGTGTGTGTTGTGTTGTTCTCTCACCGTGACGCTCCGTCCAGGTCGGACCACGCTGAGCTCCGCCAGGCTCTGCAGAACGCCGCTGACCGCCTGCTCACACAGGGCTGCGCCTGACGAAGGCTCTGCTCCTCCTCCTCCTCTTCCTCCCATTTTACCACCGTCCTCTTCCTCGTCCCGCTGGGCGCCTGGCGGTTTGGGACCTGGGGAGGGGGGCAGCTCGGTGAGGTACGGAGAGAGACCCCCTCGGGGGGGCAACACCCAGGCTGGGGACATTTGGATTCACTGACGGCTTCTTATTATGTTATGCATTACAATTATTAGAACTACATAAAGAACTAGATCAAAGGTTGATATATTTATTATTTGTATTATTTATTTATTATAATTATTATTATTTATGAATTTATTTTTGTATTATTCTTATTATTTTATTTTTTCTCTTTATGAATGCATTCTTACAGATTTAACAACAACCATTATAATGAATTGTGGCCAGTAGGAGTTTTTTTCCACTAATGATTGGGAGGAAAAAGATTTGGAAGTATTAGAAGTGGTATACAATTGATTCATACATATAAAAAAAATAATGAATAATGCAAGGGAAACACATTGTTATCAATAATGAATTATATATCTCACTCAAGAGACGCACACACACACACACACACAAAGAGAGGGAAAGAGAGAAAGAGAGAAAGAGAGAGAGAGAGAGAGAGAGAGAGAGAGCGAGAGAGAGAGAGAGAGAGTGAGTGAGAGAGAGAGAGAGAGAGTATGTCTTACCATCACTGAAGGCCTCCTCTGTGGACTTGTCACTGTCTCCGTCCGCCCGTCCGTCTGCTTCCTGCTCGGCGTGCTGCAGGCTGAGCTTGTGACACACCTCAAAGGCCTGGCCCACGGTCCGCACGATGCGCATGGCCTGAGCCTGGGGCAGGAGAGGGGCGAGAGACCCAGACAAACAGAGAGAGACACAGAGAGAGAGAGAGAGAGAGAGAGAGAGAGAGAGAGAGAGAGAGAGAGAGAGACAGAGACAGAGACAGACAGACAGAGACACACACATAGACAGACAGACAGAGAGAAGGAGAGACACACACAGACAGAGAGACAGAGAGAGATACAGACAAACAGACGGACAGAGAGAAAATAAATATGTTACCAAATAAAATAAATAAGAAAAGAACATACAAGTTACAGTTAAAAAAAATGATGCTTCTCTGAATAAAATGAATACTTAAATATATATTAGAATACATCTGCAAAGTGGTTAAAATAGGAAACTAAAAGACCCTCTCCACATACACATTCAGGTTGAGAAAGAAAACAAAATAAATGAGTAAATAATTAAAAAACAAATAAGAAATTAATAAAGAGAAGAGTTTTTACTGTGCTAACATGGATTTACACCACGATTTATACTTGTATGTAATGTAGGATGTATGAAGCATTTATGGAATGCAGAGGCTGGTACCTTCTTCTTAGTCTTGAAGACGTTACACCTGAAGCAGTTATTGGTGCCATCTCTGGCGATGAAGCTGAAGATCTTCAGGTCTTGGGAATCATGAGACACGTAGAAGATTCTGGAAGAAAATCATCTTAGTTAAATCCCTGCCATCTGTGACTGAATTACAAAACACGTTTTTTAATATGACATCACATCAATTTACACAATTACAGAAATAGTACAACATTAAGTCAGAGACACATTATGGAAACCTGGAATACATTTAAAATAATAATTAAATGAACTGCATTCGTTTTAACTGAAGCTGTTATTATTTACTTACCTAACCCATGGGGCAATACCGCATTTTACCATGACCAATTAAAGTGCAAACTTCAACACTTGTTTTGAAAACAACTGTTTCAAAAGTCAGTCTGCCTTCTCAACTCTCAACTGTTTATTTACCCAACTCTTCACAACACCGCCATCTCAAGGGGCCTTAGTGGCCTACATAACGATGAAATTAAGGAAACAACAACATAAAAATAGCTCAAATTTACACAGAAGATCCTCTCTCACACACACACACGCGCACGCGCACACACACACACACACACACACACACACACACACACACACACACACACACACACACACACACACACACACACGCACGAAAACCCAGGGCTAGGACTCATTAGCGTTGAGGGTATGCGGTATGTAATGTGCACACTGAGCTCTCCCACCATGAGAGACTAACGTGGCGTCAAGAAGATGTTCCGACACCCACCTGAGCAGCAAGCACTGTCCAGCCCCCAACGCACGAGGCACTCAAATCACAGGCACTGTCCAGACCCCAACGCACAAGACACTCACAATCACAGGCACTGTCCAGACCCCAACGCACAAGAAACTCACAATCACAGGCACTGTCCAGACCCCAACGCACAAGACACTCACAATCACAGGCACTGCCCATCCCCCAACGCACGAGGCATGTACTGTTACAAGTGAAACCGGTTATAACCAAAAACGGGTTAAGTAACCGCGTTACTAATGCCATATCAGATTATTCTATCGTAATTTGTCTTGACAAAAGTTTGGAGATGAATAACAGAATTGGCCTTTTACTTTACGGAAAAGGGGGAGCTCCCCTGTACTTTACTTTTGTTCCTCTAAGTCTTGTTCGTGTTCTGAGGTAAACAACCGGGATGTTTGAAAGTGGCAGTATTGCAATTCCCATTTATAATTTAAATGAATCCGCCACATATTCTTTTACTTTTAACTGAAAAGTGTCAGAGGGAGGTGGTGGTGACGGAGGTACAGAGTGTCAGGGGAAGACAGACTGCGGGCTCGCAAAAAATTGCAATGTCTGCACTGTGCCGTGTTCCATTTTCCAAATTAAACACAGCGCCTCAGGCCCTTCTATTCAATTATTACATCATCCGTCTCTGACTTCTGGGGAAGAAAAAAAGTGCTAAATTCCAAACAAAATTATCAGCAAATGTAGCTTCATATCTCAGGCAGAGAACTCTGACAGTGTTTGGTTTCTGTTATGGTTGTGTTGATCAATGAACTCGTTCCCTGCTGTCATTTGAGACTGAAGTGAGAAATGGCACAAAAAAGGTACAAACCACTTCCTTTGACACTGAAGCTCTGTCTTACTGAAAAATGGATGCGAGTTAAAAAATGCAGCGCTTTGGCCGCAGGTGAGGAGAACGAACACGGTCGATAGAGCAGGCTGGTCCCTGGACTATTAGACCCCCAAACCCTCACATCATACGAGCACTTCCAACCGCACGCTATGGATAATTCAGGGGCGACGTGGTTATCTGAGGTTAACCACACCCGACACGGCCGTGCATTAAGGCAGCGAGCACGCCGTGAGCCTCAACGTGCGGCAGCAAGAGCTGTGGGGAACAGGAGAAATGAGGGGGTTAAGAAAAGGCTCTGTACCTGTATATAGGATCCTGCATGATGAGCATCTTTCCCTCATCCCAGGTCCACTCCTTCCTCTGTGGGATGGAGAAGAAGAGAGAGGACTCAAAGACATTGAGGTACAAGGGGTTTAAGGAGGTGAAGTTATTTTTTAAAAGTTGAAAATATTTCATATTGGAATCTAATGTATCTTATAGTGTATCTGTAAAAAGTATTTATGTTGTATGTGGGATCACACTTAAGCAAATGTGTCTATGTGATCTTAAGCCCTACTAATAGAGTCTGCTCATGGTTAAAAGTGGAAAGCTCATGATAAGTTCTATTGAAGGCATGCAAAGTAGGGATGGGGGATTAAATACATTTATGTGAGAATCTGGATTCTTTGCCTTCGCAATATTTTTGAGCTAGGGTGACATAAAAAGTGAAAAAAAACGTAAGCCAGAAACTTCACCAAATTTTCACTGGAAGCTATATAATGATACCGTCCTAAAGAGGGCGCTAAAACGTCTTTGCCTATAGTCAACCTGCATCAACAATTTTCTGTTTTGTTCGGCCAAATTCCTTTAAAAATTAATGTGACCTTTATTTCCCAAACTCCAGCATTCATAATGTAAAACGTAACATCCTATTGTGAGGTTCCTGCCAGTTTCCATCCCTCTAGAACAGGCTCAACGTGGTCTGACAACGTACCTTCTGCTTTTTCCTCATCAACACTTTGACCCCATCCACAGACACCACGATGCTCACTTTCTTCTTCTTGATGTTCTTGGCCTTGAACTCATACTAGAGAGGAACACGATGATGGAGAACATTAGATCAATAAGGAACACAGGATGGAGAACATTAGACTACTAAGGACCACAGAATGGAGAACATTAGATCACTACAGACTACAACGATGGAGAACATTAGATCAGTAAACAGTCAGAGGTCCTGCAGGAGACTAAAAGGTTGAAATGCAGTGGTTCTAAATGTAGATGTTAGACTGTATACGGTGGGGGTGGTGAACACCACTATCCTCTAATTACTAAATCTCTAACCATGCATGCAAAGATACCGTATGCATGCATGAAATATGACAACACTTTCAAGCACACTTTCCCATGCGAGCCTCTGCACGCACGCAAACCCACACAGCATCCATACTCCTCTCATTCATGGCTTTCAGGGTTACCATACGTCCTTGTGGGACCACAGAATGATAGCACTGCACACACCTGCTCAGTGACAGGAGACTGTATGAGTCCTCATAGGAGGAATTTAACTGCAGCACAGCAGTACAGTTATCCAATCCTAGCCCCTGCCAATCAATGTCTTAAAAGATACATTTGTATTACCCACTTATAGACAAAGAAGTGATGGCAAAGGACTCACTCTGACACAGTGATCATGATCGATGTTTCCTGTCTGCAAGCCCATGCAGTACATTCCAAATCTGCACCAAATTTAGGGCTCAAGACTGTCCATGTCTACCCAAATATAAATTTAAATTCAGGCAGGGTTACCCTTGGAAAGCATCCATTACTTAAAATGAAAGTCATTATTGAGAAATCCATGCATGCCTACACTTGTATTTTTTAGATCATTTCAGGTCCTCTTTCAGTTTCAATCTGATATCCAAAAAACGGCATCCATCAATTCAATCTCATTTACCAGCTTAATCCTGGCCTGGGTTAGGCTGCTGAAGCATCATTTGATCAAACGTCAACAGCCTAAATCTATTTAGTGCAGTGCTGCTCTGTTTGTCATTTCATTCATGTAGTTATTTTGTGCCGTGTATTTATTCAATTAATTGAGTGACACACCACACACACACAAACGCATTGCAAAAAACGTAGAGAAGGCTATAATAACTACAGCCAAAGAAGGCCTAAAAATAGAGTTTGGTCAAAGAGTCATTTGCTAAATGTTAAATCAGTCTATACTGGGAGATTAAGGAGAGTACTACCATGTTGTGTAAGAGTCCTGGAACTCAACCGCTGAACCCTGCAGGCTGGCTGTGTCCAACCAGATTAGCATCACTTTTACACATACAGCAGAGGTTAAGGTGTGCAACTTCCCACCACCACCACCTCCAGCACCTCCTGCAGCAACTCCACCAACTTAGGGGCATTTTATCCTCTCAGGAGATCATGTCTGCCTGGGCTACAGATGAAGATAGCAGATTCTAAAAAACTGGATGTCAGCCGGGGCTAGAGATGAAGACACTAGATTTAAAACAGCTGGATGAGATGGGACAGCTGTAGGAGAGGACTTGTAAGGACAGGAGGAGTAGCATCATGAGAGGTCATCAGAGGAGAGGAGATGGGTGGAGAGGAGAGGAGATGAGGGGGGTGGAGAGGAGAGGAGAGGAGAGGAGAGGAGATGGGTGGAGAGGAGAGGAGAGGGGAGGAGAGGAGAGGGGAGGAGAGGAGATGGTGGAGAGGAGGGGAGAGGAGGGGGGAGGAGAGGGGGGGAGAGCAAAGAGAATATACGAGCAAGAGAGAGGAGAGGAGAGGGGAGAGGGAGGTGAGGAGAGGAGATGAGAAGCAGAGGAGGAGAGAGGAGAGGAGAGAAAAGGAGGGGGGAGGCAAGGAGAGAGAAGAGAATATACGAGAATGAGGAGAGGAGAGGAGAGAAGAGGAGAAGGAGGAGAGAAGCAGAGCGCAAGTGGGCGATGGAAGGGAAGACATGTAGAGGCAAATAGAGCAAGAGGGAATGAGAAGAGAGAGGAGACAGGGAGGCAAAAATACTAAAAGATCCAACTATAATCTGATGGCATGATCAGTTGAAGACAGGTGGATACCTGCCCTCCTAGATTTTAACACATTTGAGGACATATCCCTTTGTGTGTGTTGGGCAACAGCGTGGCCTTACAGCGCTGCACATGAGTCTCTACTCGTCAGGGCTGTTGACTTGCTAGCATAAATTGCGCAAATACAAAACAATATTAGCCATAGTGTTACCGAGCGTAATTAATGTTGCCATATTATTTATGCATTTAGGTTGTTTTATTCATTTGTGTTTTGTTTCTGTGTCACTGAATTAAATAAAAAATCACAATGAATACGGAATAGTGAAAAGCATGAAATCGGGGGGCTAGATGTTGCTGAGGAGCAAGTCATAATATAGTAATAGTCATGAAAAAGGTGATAAGAATAGTGATAATTGTAATACTGAATATCTGAAATCACTTTCACTATCAAATCTCATCACTTGACCCAGGTCATGTGTTTAGTTTAGTTCAACAGCGAGACACCACCAGACACACTTCTATTACCCTCTCTTATGGTGGCAGGGTACACCAAGGCTGGACCAGACTCATTTCAGCCACCATCCATCCCTGCATTCTGCAGCCTCACTCAGTGATGAACATTTCATATTTCCCCTGCCTGAGTGCAAACTGCTCTGAAATATTCAGCTTTTAATGGACTTGCATTGCTGTTGTTTTGGTGAATAAAATAATGAGAGGGTCACGCTTCATGCCCTTTGGCTCCTGGCAGAGATAAGGTTCAGGGACTCGCTTTAAACGTTTTAATCATGCAAGACAATGTTAGGAGGTTTAAATAGCGGCACTGACAAAGCATATTACCGTTACGCATGTGGCATCGCACCGGCACACACAGAACTTGTGCCTTGAAACCTATACAACTGGTTTAGAAAGTACAGCACAAAATATTATAACACACAATATTAAAAGTTTACAGAGACACCTGATCCTAAACCCTTTTTTAACGTAATAGGTGGTCAGAGTAGATTGGTCAGACTAGTCAACAAGGCAGCTTAATAAATTTACATTCATTAAATTCACTCAAATATTCACTAAACATGTCTGGAGGTCACATTCATATTCCTACAAGTTCACTGTTGATGGATGATTTTCCATTAATACAAGTAATGAGCGAGATGCATATCTAACGGTTTTAATTAATTTTATCTGAGCTTGGCCAACTGATAAATTATGAATTAGCATAGATCCTCTGGGTATGCAGGCGTTCAGCGGTTGGGCTAGTGGAGTGTTGGGCGTCTCTTTTGATGTACATCAGACAACAACAATGGCCTACATAGTGATAGAAACTTGAAAATATATCAAATCAAAAGAACACATTATCAAGAAAAGCGTATAGGCTTATTTGTTGTGTTGAGGTCAAATCTACATTTGTTATGTTAACAGATTTTCTGTGTTATTGGCTTCATGGCTTGCTCAGGCTCCACTTCTTCAACAAAACCCTGAGTCACCAATTGCAGGGAAACACAAACCAAAACTCCATGTCTGGTTCATGTTTCCCTGACTCCAATTCAGATGAGTCTGTACCTCTGTTACTTTGTTACCAACGTTTCCAAGATACTTTAAGGTGCTGTAGGTCAGATTCGAGAGTTGTGAAGAGAGAGATAGCAGAAGAGAGCACTGTTTTACATTTAAGGCATCAACCAAACGCTTTTATCCAAAGTGACTTACAACAAGCATTTGTCAGAAACTTGAAACCAATCCATCATAAATACGGCCCCTCCCTCTCTGCTCCGTCCCATTCTGCATTTCTCCGCCATTGAGTGGCACACGTGACCACACATGCCTGTGATTGACAGGCCAGATCCATTCTCCAAACCAATCAGGGAAAATCTGTCCTGATTGGTCAGAAATGAGCAAGGAGCTGTCTATAATCCAAATTGTCTCACACAGAGGCAGGCGCAGTCAACTAGAAACAGCCATCTCCAACTGCATTACACTAAATAATAGCTGATGGATGGCTATGCCATTTCTAACAAAATACACTCAAATAATAGCTCCATACCGTTAATACCTTTAAGCCACTTTGGCCACTTTGGACAGCTAGAAATGTTGGACATTCAGGTGAAACTACATCTATATTGCATTGAATTAATCAGTGATTGCTAAAAGCAGAGCTCCTCAGAAATGCTTAAATACTGGAGGTCGACTTAAGGGCGATATAGTGCAATACACAATCCATAGCTGCTTATCGCTAATATTCTGATGTCCATTCTGACTTGGTAGGAACTATGGTCCAAGACATAGTACAAATACAAAAAATAATGCAATAATAAAACTGTGAATTTATAAAAAATATATCTTTGATATAACTTAGTTAGGGGCAAAATGACTGCAAATAGCAAGCTGACTGAAGACACAATCTTTATATGCTAATTGTTTTTGGAAAGAATTTGTACTTTTCCAGAAAGAAAAAGAGATGTTTTTTCAGAAATGACAGACCAACCCAAAATCCCCCTTTTTGTTGCTAGTGGAAAAGCAGTGGAATGCGGGGTGCATTGTGGGTCGTTGATGCCCCCAAGTAGCACCACGGAATCCATACAGAACCCAACAATGGCCCCTATAGATTGTATCTTAGCAACCACTTCATTACAATTCTTAGGATTTGGGAGTTTGAGGAATTTTCCCTTTCTTCCTTACGGGAGGATACAAAGAGATGAGTGTTGAGGGCTGCAAACCCCAACAGATGTCCAACAGGCCCTGGGTAAACTTGAGGAGAGACCTTCTTAGGTACCCAGGGCATTGTCTCAGGGAAGAATGTGGGAACACTTTCAGATGATTCAACTAAGACCCAGTCCTCGGCATTCAGTAAAACAAAACCTAACTGTTGCTGCTGATGTCCTGTTGAGAAATGTGTGCTGTTGCTACGTTTTTTCACCATATTATCAGATAAAATGGAGTACGACTCCAATTGAGATAGTGTAGCATAGCATGCCTTCTCTCCCATGTATCTATGCAGTTATAGTGAAGATGCCTTCATTCATTTTAGTTCTTGTTGTTGCAACACAAACAACACCAATGTCACATAACGTCATGTAAAGCACAAGAAGGCTTATTTTAGGAAATAGGTTCAGTAAACCTAATTTTCCCAGGTTTGCACTTTTAGTTTTCAATAAATTTTAATGAATATCTTTCAACATTTATTTTTAGGGTTCACTCCTCTTTGAATGAGCCGATTAAAGCGTTATGACAGAAGTGCACGTCTCTGTATATATGTGTCCACCCCGGTGCTGCTTGAGAACCTCTGATTGAGACATTGAGATGACCTTGGCCTAGAAACATGTCTCGCGGTTTGTTGTTTGTTTAGTTGGTGAAAAAGATACGGTGATGTGTAAATATGCGTGTGGTTTTGGACATGTGGCAATGTGTACAATTTGTTCCTTCAACCTTAACTCGCTGATTGAATATTTGAACAACTATGGCCTATGCCTAATGTCATTGCTTCAATGGCTATCATGGGTTGACATCTTGGCTTAAAGATGACAGCTGCACTCAACAACTTAAAGAGATAATACAACTGACAGGGATGCTCTTTTATTGGAGACAGCAAGGGTACATTTAACTAAAGGTTCAATAAACTGCAAAAGACCCAATGCTCAAAGCAGAAAAGGCTTCTACGCATGAACACAAAGATTGCCTCTGAAATGTGTGGTGGAGATGTTGGCTTCTATTCAACTATCGTTAAAAATTAATAACATAAATGCATTTCAAGAAGGCACCAGCACGTTGGCATGTGGATTCGGGATAACATTTCTAAATCTCTTTTTTAAATTGTAAATTGTTACACAGAACACCTCTGTGACTGACTCTGATACAGATGCTGATACAGAGGCTGATTCAACTGCGAATCCTGCTGATAAATGAATGCCATTACCAGGACTGATTGTACGATCAGGTACGTTCAGCTTTAATAATAATGATCAAACTGTGCCGATATGTCACCACACCACGGGGATGACAGGAAGCCCACTTGTCACGCTGATCACAGGGATAAATGCTCTTTCAACTCACTAAAGCACCCGTGAGATCAAATATAGTCACTTCATTTGCACATTAAAAATGAAGCAGCTCCGACTGCCGGTAGAACCTCATGGCACCATGAAAGCTCTCTGCCACTGCTCTCCCCCTCCTGCTACTGCTTTCCCTGCACTGAGGTCCAACCTCCGTCTGATATCAGGTTCAGATCACGTTGAGGTTTGTACACACCACGCTCAATTTTTGCAAAGCTCCTTCTTAGAAACATCCGAAGATCGGTTGGCCTAGCTCAGGAGGTAAAACAGGTTGACCGGCTCCTCCTAGCTGAGTGACGCGGTGTCCCTGAGCAAGACGCCTCACCCTGACTGATCCTGACGAGCTGGCTGTCGCCTTGCGTGGTTGACTCGGCCGTCGGTGTGTATTAACCGTTTTTTACCGCTGTGGATAAAAGCGTAAATGTACGATAATTTCAATCCCTTCCATTTCTTTACTTTAAATCATACTTATCTTAATCAAACTACTGAACCAGGCCTACTTGGCATGGCTTGGACCCCAACGAGCCCGGCTCAACCACACACAAAGCCCCCCCAGGGGGAGTCCTCTGGGCACGGCGGAGGGGGCCACTGTCTGCAGAGGGGGCTTCAGCGGCCGGCTCGCTAAGTGTTCTGTGTGCGTTCACGGATAGATTGAACCGTGCGCTTGAGCACCCCGGTGACGGTGCAGGGAGAGGACGGGCCGTCCCGGAGTGGCGTCTCGGGGGCTGCCCGGGAAAGGGCCACACGGGACACCGGGGAACAACACAAAAGAAGGACCAGAGGCGGGCAGTGCAACGGTGAGACGGCAAACGGAGAAGTAGCACACACTGTTAGGAAGGTGCCTTCTGTATGATAACATCTGATACATGTTGGTAGGGAGATTAGCACACACAATAACATCTAATACATGTTGGTAGGGAGAGTAGCACACACAATAACATCTAATACATGTTGGTAGGGAGAGTAGCACACACAATAACATCTAATACATGTTGGTAGGGAGAGTAGCACACACTGTTAAGAAGGTGCCTTTGGCTTTTTTTTGCCATATATATGTTGGTAAAGAAACTCCAGATATAGATAGAATTCCTCAATTTAATTATTCTCATTTTTTGATTGTACCACATTTGGCTATGCACATTTAAGGGGAAAAAAAGTGTGATAACACATCAGGCATGAAGCAGGAAGCCATGAAGAAGGTACTTTGTGTTGTGGAGTGGCCGTGGGCCCTGGGGAAATGTAGAGACTAATAACCCAACCGTCACACACAGAACTAACCTACTCTGGTGTGACGGAACACAAGGCTGTAACATCATTGTGCAACTTTGTAAAGCATGTTCCATCTGTAGATGAGACTGTTTGGACTGTTAAGCTACACTTTCTGCTGAACCAGGACAGGGCTATTTATCTGGATTGAGACAGCGGCAGAACGATCACACACACCAGAACGCACACACATAGAAGCACAATAAGCGGTAATAACAGAGAATAATTGCTATAGCTTCTTTGAAGGTGGTTGAAAACAAGTTTCAGATAAGCCATCATTACAGGATATGAAACCAAATTAATAGGGTCTGGGTAACAGCATTTAAAGTGTGTGTGTGTTTGTGTATGCATTCCTTCTTCAATGCTGAAAGTACTGTTCCAACTGACTACACTTTTTGTGATTTTGCGGCAAACCAGAGACCAATTAAAAAACAAGGAACCCAAAAATATCTCGAAAGGAGTGGCCAACAATGACTCAGGAGACCGTGACAATAGGCTCTGACCAGACACTTCCTGGGTGGTGGTGGTGGTGGTGGTGGTGGTGGGGCTGGGTGGGCATGAGTGGCATGGATTGGGGTCGCCAGCTGTCCCTTCCATGCAAACACGACCCCAAAAAGCCCCTCGAAAGATGTATTAAAGCCCCACAGAGAAGAGCTTGCTCATTGGCTGAGGAGTCTAAATCCCTGGCTGAGCCGAGGCGGTCTGGCCCGCGGCGCTCTGCCCTAGTACGGGCAGCAAGGGGTTAACCAGGAAGGAATCACATGCTGTATTTCAATTCTGCACTGCATGCTCTTTTACTCCTTCCTGTTTATAATTAACTCTCCTATTGTTCGCTGCATCGTTAAAAATGTATTCTTAAATGTAGGCCAATACATTGTTAATTAAAAATACAAAATGCATGAAGCAGAACCTAGTCAGGGTTGACTCGTGTGGTGGGTAGGGGGTTTGAGTCCCACTGTTGTTTTATCTGTGGACCTAACCTGCGAAGCTCATTAGTGACCAAAAAGGAGGACTACAGTAGTGAGTAATAACCCTGCCAAACGACCCACCCAGTACATGGCAGTGCAGCCTTATCCTCTTGTATCTTATTGACTCCTACGGCTTTGGCTTTGCGCCCCTAGCATGGCTTAATCTTTTAGTCTTTTAGCGATTCCTTAACAGGGCCCTTGGCTTAGGAAACAGCTGCCCCAAGGGAAATTTTATAACAGAATTTACAGCCAAGATATCCATTTGTTTATGTCGTATTACAACCGCGGGCGTAAAAATAAGATTTTTATAACAGCCACAGTGGGATAGCTTCTGACAACGAGTTCTGATGTCCTCAAAATGAAACACAATGATCTTAACGGTCGGTCAGGGTTCTTCATTTCATTTGATTAACACGTGGTTTAATGCTGTGTTTCCATGGGTTGGATCCTCAGTAGCAAATGCAGTGGAAGGGATTCATATTCAGGACACGTTAGACATGTGATCATGACATATGTTTTACATAGTAAGTCCCCATCATCTGAATTCATGATATTTGGGATTTGGCTCTAAATTGTACAAAAACTTTTCATGTGTTTAATCCTGTTTAGCTCAATCTGCTTCCCCAGTACTCTGTGGGCTACTTGTCACAGTCTATTTTAAATATTCAGACTATACGGTTATTTAAAAGGCCTAATATAATAACTTATCTAGCCTACACTGTAGATGGAGTTGTAGAGTCAAATGTATTACACAATCCTATGACATTTTGAATCAGTATTTATGACTCGATGGCTAAAACCAAACCCCCTAAACGCCATCCCCCCCCTTATCCTCCTCCTCCACTAACTCAAAGCCTTCTGAACGGTGCACACACCAAGATGAACGCAGGGAGCAGAAGACACCGACACCATGCGATGGCAACACAACTGAAGACGGGCAAGGTGGAGGGGAAGAGAGAGGGGGCCGAAGAACACATACCAGAGAAAGGCCGTTTTACATTCAGGGGATTTTACTGATGCTTTTATTTAAAGCAACTTACGACCATTCATACACACATTCACACAACGACAGCGGAGTCAACCACTCAGGGCGACAGCCAGCTCGTAAGGAGCAGTTGTGTGGTATCTTGCTCAGGGAAACCTCGAAACTCAGCTAGGAGGAGCCGGGGATCAAACTAGCAACCATCCGGTTACCAGTCAACCCACTCTACCCCCTGAGCTACTGCCGGCCACCTTGCTGCTTTCTACATAACAAGTTGGGGCAAGATCAGAGCTGAGATAAAACCCCACATCAACACTCAGTACATCCACCCTTATAAACAGCCTTCCGGCGCCCACACCACACACACTCAAAACAAACACACAGACTCACAAGTAGGCCAGTCTATCAGGCTAGTCAGAACCCTGCAGCCTGCAGCGTTCTGCTGACTCATTACCAGGAGAACACCCCCACAACACACTGTGTGTCTAGCGGACTAGTGTGTTTACTCATACAACACAAACACACTGCAGTATATACACCACAGATACACACATATGCACGCACACGCACAGACACACACACACACACACACACACACACACAACACACCCTAGGAAAACACTGTGGATGTGTTCCCTATAAAAAGTATATGTATAAGGCCATAGATCAGTTGAGAAAATAATAAGTAAATTGGTTGCCGGGGGCAACGGCCGGAATGGCTTGTCGTTAGGTCACTCGATAAAAAGAAAAGTACTAAAAGGAAAGACCTTTCTAAAGCAGTTCTCCTTGTCCTGGGGAAAAAAGGGCCACAGGATTGTTTAAGCAAAATCCTTTTAGTTTATGTGAGCTTGTGTATCATGCGTGGGTAGTCCTTGAAACTTGACTTTTAAAACAGAGCCAACTGAAATTTGAGCAGAATTTCATTAAGCAGGTTACGCAACTTAATAATTATAGGCTAGCACACGTGTTTTTATTATTGAAGGTCAGCCTACCCTCACACAGCTACAATGGAGAGAAAGGTTTACAGGCTGTAGGGAGGGGAGACCTCACCAGCAGGGCCTTGCATGCACTCAGGCCATGGTTGTGTTTGGAAACTATATAAAAAGTAGAGTTGGATTTCTCCACTGGCTGTGTGCATAACAAATAATATAACAAACATTTAGAGTGGTTTACCCTACCGCTCGATTCGATGCAATACCAGTGAGACTGGAAACCCCCCGGAAGTATACCAATTATGAACCAAGTATGCAGTTTCTGTAAATCATAATTATAAGTACAAAAAATACTTTTTGTAGGTTGCTTCAGATAAAAGCATCCGCTAAATGCCCTGAATGTAAATGTAAATAAACCAACTAAAGAATGAAACATCCAATACTACAATGTATCCTATAGCTTAGAAGGAGGGCAAATCAACACATGGTAAGTTGTTATTTTTTATTATTATTATTATTATTTTGTTATTATTAACAGGCTCCAAATCCAGATCCAAAGTGCCAATCCCTTTCCCATCTAGGTCAACTCCTTTACACATGTACATCTGCCCTTAATCTACCATGAATACCCAACACGAAAACAATGAACCCCATTATGGAGCTGCATTCATCCCTTCATACACACCGCGACCCCCAGCAAGTAGCCCGGTGCTGCCGGCACTGTGGAAACCCGCCCCCCCCCCCCCCGCCCCCGATGCCTCTCTACCCGACAGTCCTCTCTTAATCCTGGAAGATACTGATGATGTCGTTGTTATGCAAAGCCCGAAGCTCAAGCTGTTATTTAGACGGTCCCCATGTCCGATTGGGACTTGATTGCAACACCCGTCCACACACGGTCTTCAATCGGCCGTTCATGTCAGCTGTGATCTATTGAAGCAAGCGTTTATGTCACAACACTACTGATTTATTCAAGGTGGAGAGACGGTTTTTGTTTGTGTTTACATGACAATCAACATGTCAACTTAAAATATATGCATTTTAAGAAACAAAGAAGGATTGATTGATCTATCACACAATGAAAAATATGAGCTGAATGCTTGTTTGTCACACACGCAAAATAACACAATAGGTGTCCTTACATGCACAATATACACAAGTCTAGTTGCATGTAAGGATACCAATGATTGTTCTGGGGCTTTCAGAGTTCTCTGCTCCTGCATTAATGTGCTTTGCCCTCACCTAGGGCTGGGCGATGAATCGAATTTTGATCGCGATTTCGATTTTAGCGTCAAACGATCACAAAATTAACATAATCGAGTTTTTCGATTATTATTATTATTATATTCATTTTTTATAAATGTTTTATAGAAAGGGCAGAACGGTTGAATACATATTTGTAAATCATTTTAGAATGGAACATTTTCTTTTTGACCATTTTGTGTGTTTTTTTAAGGCGAATTTTCAAAGTTCTCAGTTACAAAGATTTTTGGGAGAGACATGCTGGATAAATACAACAGGTTTTCAAACTCAAATAATCGTTTGATTAATCGTGACTTCAATATTGACCAAAATAATCGTGATTATGATTTTTCCCATAATCTAGCAGCCCTACCCTCACCCCAGAAACCATCATATTAATTAGATCCTTGCTTAATTAGATAGATGCATAATTACATTAACATGCATAATTTATGGGCATATTATCTATGGGGAAATACTCCACAGTCCTCTCTACATTTGGATTGATATCCTGCATCAATATTAAAGTGTTTCTGTTTCCACCTGCTCTCTCAGCCCCCCTGCCCAGACCCCAGCCTGCCAACACAAGCCTCCTCTGTTCTCGTTGGAGTGATGCTAGCATCTTCTTGTGAGAACAACCCAGAAGACCCCTGCCATTCAAAAAGCATTTCATGTTGCACCGTCCTGCCTGGGAGTCACGGATGGAGGGAGGAAGACGCCGGCTTTCTGAAGACACGGAGCCCAGGGAGCCATGGAGTTTCTCATAAAAATATTCAGGAGGGCATGCGCGCGCACACACACGCACACACACACACACACACACACACACACACACACACACACACACACACACACACACACACACTCTCAAGCCTAGAAGCGGTCATCCCAGTGAGCACTGAGTAGTTAACCTGAGATGCTCTAAATCCAGCCCATCTATTTTAGTAAGGAGAGGAGAGTAGAAGAGTCGAAAGTAAGTGAGTGAGTGAGTGAGTGAGTGAGTGAGCGAGTGAGAGAGAGAGAGCGAGAGAGAGGGGGAGAGAGAGAGTGAGAGAGTCTAGGGATGGCTTCAGGATGGATGAGTTCTTCTGCTCAAAAGATAGATATTTTGCATACATTGCCTATTGCATTTGTATGCAAACGATGCGAACAGATACAAGCGTTCACTGTGCAGCTACAACAGGTGCATGCGTGTGACACACGCACACACCTCACACACGCACAAACCCAGGAACACACACACCGTGTGTGTGTGTGCCTCAGCTTTTCAAACATTAATGCTAACAGAGAGAGAACAGCAACACACCATGTCTATATCAGATGGTGTAAGGGCTCAGTTACTTCCTCTACAACTTCTCCATTGTTGTTACATTCAGTGCCGATTCGTTCCCTCCCTTCACTTTTAAGCACAGGTCACTCCTCCACCTGGCTCCGACTGCTGTCCCCTCAGTCTGCGGCGGGGCCGATGATTCTCCGGCTAAGAAAGAGCCAAGAACAGTCCGGCACGCCATGCCAGGCAATATCAATTTAGAGGGAAACTAATAACATTTTGCTTGGCAGGAGTCCTGAAATGTGTTCCAGTCTGGTCGGGACTGTCACACAGCAGAGTGTTCCTCAGGAACCATTTTGGGAGTTTCACAGTGACGCTTAGTTTTGGGAAAACATATTGATTGGTATGGCTAGTTATCTATTACTGCCCATCTCATATAATAGGCTGGTCAACAATAAACATACACGTGCATTCCTACCAATCCCACCATAAGAGAGCAGGGAATATTTTCTTTCACAAGTCTGGCTGCACACACCAACATCCCAACCACAGGTAGAGAGTGTGTGTGCGTGTCTTTGTGTGTGTGTGTGTGTGCCTATGGGTGTGTGAGGGTGAGAGTTAGAGTGAGTGTGAGTGTGCGTTTGAGACACAGAGCATTAGAGCTTGCCATTCATGCTTAGTTTGAATCAACACGTTCAACAGGCTCTTTGGGTTTTCCTATTACATCCGTTACTCAGCAAGTCGTGTTGAGACTTCCCTCGTGAGTGGTGATTCACCTCCGCTCTTTAATCTCTGGTCTCTAGAGACCTGTCTTTGGTCCTAAGTCATGGTTAAGAGGGTAGGCTACCTGTTTTGAAACCTGAGGAGAGGAGCAAAGGTCGCAAGGAGGGACTCAGGAGGAATGATATTGACGTATATTTCTACGCTCTACTGATTTCGGAGCCAACAGTCCTACCTTGCTGGCCATCATCATGTTCAATGCCATGAGTCACAATCTATCTGTCTTTATCTCTCGCTCTCTCTCACTTAAACACACACACAGAGACACACTGCAAAGAGTAACAATCTATCTCACTCTCTCTCACACACACACATGCACACACACCCCTTTTTCCAAATCCAAAAATGTAACAACTTTGTAAGACAACAAAAGATTGTCTTACAATACGTATTTGTTTTGTCAAAAATAATTGTGTGAATGAGTGTGTGTGTCTGTGTGTGTGTGTGTGTGTGTGTGTGTGTGTGTGTGTGTGTGTGTGTGTGTGTGTCTGTGTGTGTGTGTTTTATTATCATCTCTTACTCTGATTCTCCTCATCGCTGCCACGATCTCCATGCGGCTGTTTGGTCTCGGGACATCCAGACTGCCCACGTACTGTTGAAAACAAACAAACTTACAATTAGAAACATTTACACCCACAAACGCCATCATAGGTATAGGCCTACACACACGGTATAGGTGTATAGGTATAGGTGTACACACACCTAAATAATTATCACTCATGAGTTTGATCTGTTTTAGATAATACAAATTACAAAACGGATGGTTTTTAAGCATATCACAGATGAGTTGATTGTAAAGCATTTTAAAGACCCCCAAAAAACGTTGTTGACCTTTCACCCAAACATTAGGCTTTGGCAGCTCCCAGATCTGTCGCTACCCTTCCATTTCTGCAGCCTTGTCCGGTGTAACGCAGATCCCAACATAAATGAGTTAATATGACGTTATTAGACTATTACATAACATCTTAGGCTATTCATTAGGGTTCCAACGTCTTCCAATAGGTTTTGTATGTTAAATGTCTTCCCCAAACACAGTCCTGGTATGAATGTATACTACAGGGTTTTACAGATAACAGGAGGTAGATTACGGTATTTCACGACCCTGCCGCTACGGTTAAGAAACGTTGTCCTTACAGGCACCTGCCACTTCTAACCCAGGTCACACGTACACATGATGGGCGAATAAGGATACACCTTGGTTCAGAACACCTAAGAAAGTAGTCCGCAAACAGTAATATACGGATAAATGTTGTGGTTTTTTTGCATATATTTATATTACCTTGGCTTGGAAGTGTATTCCATGCTGGTATGCCTCCTCGTTGTGGAGAGGCACCCTCGAATCGGCCAAATCGTCCACCAGATTGTACCTGTTCCTCGCAGGCATGATCGGTTCACAACACCAAAAAGTGATTTTAACAAGCCAACGTGAAAGCGATGTTCCCCATATCTAACGAGCAGGCCCAAGACGGCTCCAACCTCAGGCTGCTCGTGGAGAAGCAGACCATTGTAGTGTGCAGCCTGCAGCCTCAGCGCGCACCGGGTCCCGATCTGACCAATAAGTTAACACGTCTCAGCGCCCGGGGTCTTGGAAAGGGAAGCCTCATGTGCGTTGTTTCCACGGTAACATCTCCGGTAAACACGATGGAAACGAACTTGTAATAAATTATGAGTTGGTTCCTAGATCCGAGGGGGAATCCCGCTATAATAAGCGATTCCTTTCCGCAGGTGCCTCTGAAGTGCTCGCTTGGCCGTGTTTGAAAACTGTGCGGTCGCTGGTTGCGCCGTATCGCCCCGTATGCGCGCACAGCGAGCCTCCCATTGGAGGGAAGTTCCCCAAGCATGACGTAACCCGGTCCCATCCCGTAGGAAACGACCTGCATTTGCATTTCAAATCCTTCTGCGGGATAATAAGTGAGGTGATTTGATGCTGCCCCCATGAAGGCGTAGTAAGCAGGGTATGAACGTTTAGAATATCCCTACATACAGTATTATGCTCTCACGCATACACAAACGCACGCACACACACTCGCACGCACGCACACCGACACACGCAGGCACGCACACACACAAACGCACACACACACGCACAAACACACACACACACACACACGCACAAACACACACACACACACACACACACACACACACACACAGAAAATAATTAGAGAATATATTATGTTTCCCCCAGACACGAGGGTTTCCGTTTTTATGTCTATGCATGAATCTCCCGCGTGCACGCGCACAAACACACACACACACACACACACACACACACACATACTCACACACACACACACACAAACACGGCTCAAATCAAGGCATTCTTTCTAGCGTGTGAGCAGACATATAGATATGGAATGTATGTGGTGGTTTAATATAATATAATCATGTCAGTTAAGACATGAAACCTTTAATGAAAAGGACCGACAATTACAAGGAAAAACAGTGCCGATGCGCCCCCTAAAGGATGGTCCTCCGTCTCATCTCCACAAGATGCTTTTATCATACCGCTGACGAGATGCATGGTAGTGTACAATTCCTTTAGTATTGTGTGTTCCTGAAACCGATCGCGATGGATAATAATGACCTGTCTGAGCAGTGTTGACCCACTTTGGAAAAGGATACAGAATGCGAAGGACAGCAGCATACTGACAGTGAAGAACCGCATCCCCTGTGGGGTGATGCTTTACACAAACATGTAAATACACACGAAGAGACAGAGTGCTGAATAGGGTATCATTGATAAGTAAATGATACTTAAGCAAACAAGTGGTAGTGGAATAAAGAAGAAAAGGAATAACAATAATCACATGCACTGACAAACTCTACTTGAGATCCTGTTTGAACCAAGGCGCTAAATCCCCATTGGGAAACTCCTCATGATGAGTGTAATGAGAAGTGTGAAGCCTCCAAACCTCTGGTTGTGTACTCTTTCTGTATTGATTGTTCAAGTCAGAAGTACATTATGATACAATGGCGTTTCAATATTGATGTTCCGTTTAAATAAATTGTGACCTTTTTAAATTATATGATTCCTATAACTTGTAGTCATACATTATTCATATGAATGTCCATCTGTTCATGACTAATTTAATGTTAAAGCTGACCGAGGGTTCCAGCTTGTTGCAAGATCTTTATTATTTTTAGTTTTTACAGAATCCCATCTTTATAATTCCCTTCACACCTATTCTGCATTAAAGCCATATTTGTTTGTACATTTTTCACATTATCCAATAGATGAAACACAACCAAAAACACAATTTAAAGACAGACATTTTATTTTTTGGAAATGAAAGAAACAAAAAAAAAGGAGACATGATAAATCAAATCAAATGCGGGCGCTTATAGTACCAGTATTGTCAGCCTTGTTTAATCCCCAAAGTCACAGCAACCACACAGTTCAAATCAAAATACATTTCATTCACATATCCCCTACTGCGCTATACGACATCAGATGTAAAGGACCATCGAATGTCAAACACATCAACGCAGTACCGCCGCTACAATCCTTAATGCCTGCTTACCGGTTAATGCACAAGGCCTAAACATTAGTTTAAGTTTGATACGCTGGCTCATTACGTTGTGTTCATTATAAAGCTACTACACATTCATTGGTATCCATTGCATTGCACACAAAAGGTCAGTGGGCATTGGTGTAAAAAGACCCAGCTCAGTGGGTAGGCTTCACTACACAACCGTAAGAGCCGTGTGCACAAGAGGGTTTAATGAGCAATCCCTTTTAACAAATAAAGGCAAGGCAAGTAACACAAACACTGTAAGGGAACGACAGGAACTCACTGGCTCCGCACAACGCAACCGGCCGACTACCGACAAAAGGCCAAACCACAGCCGCCATTGTGTTTGTGCATACACAACAAGTAGTCCCTGAATCAAGACACTTTTGGGGAAGGGGGTCGTGGGGGGATACTTAGGAGCACTAAATAAACAACACAGGGCTAACACTTAATCAAAACTCTCCCCTGAACACTACAAAGTTAAGAAGTATTTCAAAAGCATTTTTATAAGAGGCTTACATCGCAGGGTAGAGGCAGGAGTGTAGCGGCTGGGCAGTTCCCCTCCCAGATTAAAGGTGCAGGGTTCGCTTTCCCATTCTACCTGTAGATTCCCTATAGGGTACGTACCCTATCTCCCTAAATGCTTGTAGCTGGGATCACTGCAAGGTGTCTCCGGTATCTCAGACCACTGCAAGTTCCATTAGACGAAAGTGTCCGCTAAATGACTACAAAGTTACAGTGAATGGTAAGCGGCTTTGAACCAACAACCTGCAGCCAAAGTGTAAGTGCTGGCATCTTGAAAGCAGAAACACGAAGTCCACTGGAAAGGGATATCTCCACACATTCCACGTAGACTGACACAATGGAGTGGTGAAGATGACCGACGGTATGTAAAGGTCCAAAACTCTTTGACTGACCATGAGAGGACGTTTATAGAAACAAATCAAACAAAACATAAAACAGAATGGGTGCTGAAATTCTTCCTCTTTGGGAAATAGAATACATTCCTAATTGTAAACATTTCCCTGATGCCAACATGGACCTAGGCTGCCATCCAGAATTATCAACGCAAATCTACAAAGTATGTATTATATATTGATATATATATATATAATACGTTGATGCTCAAAAGTCCCTTATTGTAGTGGAATTAGTGTATTTCTTAGCATGTTTTTAAATCCGAATGGCTAACCCTGCATTTGGGCTGGTGAGTAACAATCAGGGCCAAGCCACTCTGAATAACATGCCTCAGTAAAGGTAGGATTAGTCAGGTAAACAATGTTTGATTCTGTTCAGATTTCCCTGAAAGGCTCATAGGTTCCAAGGAATACATTACACAGTTCACAGTAGCAAAAACAATTAAATAAAACCCCAAAATCTCAACTCAAGTCCAAAATTAAACTTAAAGAGGGATCTACGTGTACACACCACATAACGTTTATTCAGAGGGCTCGCACTGGGTCCGAACAACACAATGCAGCGTCTCAGTGAATAAATACAATGAGTTTGACAAGGTGGCTGTCAACCTATAAAGTTTAAAGGATGAAGGGACGGAGGGGGGAGATAGGGAGCGAGGAACCAAAATGGCGGGTAGGACCACTGTCCCTCTGGGGAAACGGAAAAAAGGCGAGGGGGATAAAAGGTGAGGAGAGACGTTCACTCGTCTGTGGTCCCGGTCATCTTCTCCTCGTCGCCCTGTTTCTGGTGCTGCAGGCGGGCGTAGGTGACCGCGTCTCCCCTGGGAGGCAGGGGAGAGACAGGGAGCAAGGGGGAGGGAGGGAGGATGATGCAGATAAAGGTTGTCAGTAAAACAAGCAGCAGGCAGTGTACAGCCCAGATAAGAGCAGCTCTAGTTAATAATAAACAACGTGGGGAGTGAAAGGTTCTGAAGGTATTAAATGCTGAATAACATGGATGATTTATTGAAGGATGCTGTTTGTAAATTGAAAACTAGTTTATTATGAACAATGAGCAGTCAATATTAGTGGTTATTCAAGCATTTAGAGAAAAATAAACATTATTTTATGCCTGGCTTCAATCAAAGTAATATGTTCTTTACACGTCTAACCATCTGATCTACGAAACGTAAGAAGAACATACTTTTTGCCGAGGGAGGCCAGGCCATACAGAACTCCAGTGGCGAAGGCAATGCCGTTCCCGAACAATGTTGTGATGGAGAAACTCAAGACCACAGGGAAAAGAGCCATTCTGCAGACACAGGGAAAGACAGCGCGAACAGGGCACACTCTAAGGTCAGTCGAGCAAGATATGGAATATACATTTTGTCACTAACAGAAACACCTAAGAAACTGACTGTTTTGAGCACTTGAGAGATGTGTTATTTCTACCACTTATACATCTAGAACGCACAAATAATATTTTGGGTTCTCTATTCAACTACCTTCTACTTTCTGATTCACTTGTTGTTAGAAACGTGTTGGCATTGTTTTGTTACTTCAATTCTTATTGCATGCTTCAATTGTTCTCAGACTCTCTTGTAAGTCGTTTTGGATAAAAGTCTCTGCAGAAATGACTCAATGTTAAAAATGTAACAGCAAAACAGTTCACCCTCTGTGGTTTTAAATGTCGTCCTCACCCACAGTAGAAGAAGGCCTTCTGCCAGGGCTTGAGTTTGTCGGCCCTGGCCGCGACTGCATTAGCAAACTCTATGAACTGGCAGCAAAAAGGGACTTCACACAGGAACAGGACGAAGGCATTCAGCCTGGGGAGAAGGCAGAGCACACATATCACCTATTGCTCTGTACACCACTTCAACACACAGAAGACAAACACTTACACTGAATACACTAATATAGACAATATTAAGCTGTGAATTCAGATCTTTTTTTTTTAAATGTTTTATTAATAGGGTGAGATTGACAGGTAGGTATGGGATAGGGGAGAGGACATGCAGCAAAGGACCATGGGCAGGAATCGAACCCAGTCAGTACTGGGCCTTAATGGTACGCGCTCTACCCGATCAGCCACAGGCGTACATGAAGTCAGAATTTGAATAGTATTTTATTTTGTGTTCTTAGAGTAATAGCAACGTTTAAATGCATTGGAAAGAACCACATCTACAACCACTTACCTCCTGTCAATATTTTCCCTTGGATTGTGGGCAGAGCAATAACTTGGTATTGTAATAAACAATTTTCCTAAACAAAATTTTGAAATAGAAAACTATAAATAAAGAAAACTTAGAGAAAACAGAAAGGTGTAGATGGAGATGGAGAAAGGGGAATGGGCGAGGCGAACACACATCACAACAAGGGTCATTGTGCCAGAGCTCATCCTTTCAGAGTGTCTGTTATCGGTTCGGCTTGTTGCTTCTATTCTATGCACAGCACACTTTCCATTTCAGTTTCATCAGCTCGTTATTTGACATTCATTAAACTCTACTTATTATGTTCACTTAATTGAATGCATATTACATTTAAAGAAAATGCATCATGAGCATTTGTCAGAACAATAATTTGTATTAATAATAATATATATATATATAAATATATATATATATATATAAAAATAGATAATAGATATATCAATAATGATTTGAAAGTATGAACTTAATTCCAAACATTGTAGTATCCAATGTACTGTTTGTTCCTTTATTATAAATTAAAGGCTGTACTTACACCATCCACACTCCAGCAGCGATGTTCAGGGGGTTCACAGTGACACACATCCACACTCCCGACACTGCACAGGCTTAGGGATTTAGACCAGAAATAAAACACATTACAACACAAACACAGCTAAACCTCCAACCAACCACTGGGTTTGGTTAGGACCAAACACAGAGAGGACAGCCAGGCAGCCAGGGTTCTCATGTATGAAATCATGTAAAGTAATCAGACTTTTTAAATTACATTTATACAATAAAATACTCAATCGAATGCTTTATTTCACTGCATAATGTATACTTACAATATATACAAAATCATTGACAAGTTTCACAGACTCATTCCTAAAACGATTTGAAGAGTAAATATAATTTCATGTATTCTATCATCAAGCCTTACAATGAGGAAGGAGTACACCCAAAAAACCCTGGATGGGCAAACACAATGGCTGTAGATGTGTGTTCGGTACTAGCCAATGTCTACGCGGAGGACAATGTTGTATTGCAGTTCACAGTTCCATACTCGGACTGCCACCAAATTCAACCAATAGGCCTTTATATACAACATAACAAATCAACTTTACCAGTTATTACCCAATGCCTTAGCTTAACAGTCCATCCAACACCTAGCTAGCATACATACAACTAAACTTTACAACCATCCAAATGCTTTCCAGAGGGTAGGTAATCAGTGTTTATCTAGTTGATCTTAACAGAGCTGAACTACAGCTTCAAATAAGCAATCCAACGCACGCAATTTCCCATCTGGTTTCGGGATGAAAACCATGGTCACGCTATTTCATGAAATGTGAGTACCATGGCAATCACAGATTAAGGTTAATATGGCCCTAACCTTAACCCTGAAAAGGCTTTGATGATAAAGACAATGCAATTGCAATTGTTGTTTCTATTTTTCAAATAGGCTCATCCCTGTCAAAATAGTGTTTTGAAATGTGACAATAATGTAAAACAGGTGTCTCATTGTGTTTGTTATATTTGACAAAACAAGTCAAATGCATTTGTTACACTGCATATACCACTCATTAGGAATGCAAAGTAAAACATTCTTGCAGAGATTTATGAAGAAGGACCACACAGATGTGCATTCACATGCTTTGTTGTCTACTAATCAGCTATCCAATAGTCATACTGACTTCATACTGATTGGAACAACCAACTCAACAATAACACAGACTTATCCCTGTGTGAACACACAAATAAGGCTACGCTAGGCCATTAACATTCACAGGTTTAAATCGAGAGGCAGCGTGTGCACTGTGCCCGTTGACGTTACCTTCAGACCTCTGTTAGCAAATCGAATGTATTGAATGACACTTGAGCACAGACACAGGCAGCATATAGTCCTGGCCTGATAGTCCCCTGGCCTCTGAATAATACAGAGCCCAGTGAAGGTGCAGCAGTCTGACAGGTGAATGTGATACGGCCACTGGCACTACAGAGTCACCCTGAGGGTGGAGCAGGTCAATAAGGCTCCAATCCTGCTGGGAGATGCTCTTCACATTGTGATTTAGGGAATAAATATACGTTTCTTTCTTCTGTTTAGAGTCCTTTTTTTTATGGTTTATTGTATAGATGGTATATTTGGGCACGTTGAAAAAAAAGGGCACAGCACAACACTACACTACACTTTGAAACTAGTAGTTGATAGCTACACGCTGCCATGCCGTGCACTGCTGTAGGGAAGGGACAGAGTGAGGAGACAAAGCCTTGCTTAGATAACAGAGCAGTTGATAACCAATGCAGGAGACGAGAATGACTCGTCTTGTTATAGACATAAACGCTGAACTTAACAACACAATTCAAATTGTACATAGAACAATAAGCTCATTTGATCCTGGCATCTTCAGCAAAAGCTCTGAACCTAGAGGTTGTGGAAGTGACTGTATGTCAGAGAGAATATGTAACTTAAACCATCCTTGAAACTTCATAGTGTACAAGAGACAAGACAAGAGAAACCAACTCGGCCAAGTACTCACATATCCCTCCTAAGACCCCTGCGATCTTGCAGAGCCACCGGTACCACCAGGTCATGCCATCGTCCTCGGGGACGCTCTTGGTGGGTGCGGCGGCTTCCTCGGCGCTCATGGTGGACTGCTGGCCCCCAAATATATTATTTAGACCCGAAACACACAATACACCTGACAGCAGCGAGCGAGTCCGTTTAACCAGCCTGCTGGGTCTAACCTGGTCGACGGGACCTGAAGATCAATATATCAATGTGAAAACAGATGATCCGTCTGTATATCTGTCTCAACTGGCTGTCAATAAGCAAATTCGATACAGATGTCCAATTTGTTCCCTCCTGGTATGGAGCGATTTGTGGTCCGGGGATGCTACGTTTCTAAACCTCGCAGCACTAGTCTGCTAACCATAAAGGCTAAAGAGTAACTACTGCCATGTGGCGATCAGCAGCGGCACTCCGCATCGGGCCTGAGGCGATCCAGTTAGTGTATAGAAAATGTTCACTATTCTTGTAAATATAAAAGGTCTGACTTGACTGTCAAATGCGTCACCCTGTTTTCCTGAAAAGCTGACGCTATCCCTTGTTCTCCTCCCGTCGTCGCCCCTTGACAAAAGGTAAGCCTTGCGCCGAGGGAGGGGTTTGCTGGAAGTACGTCATCGTTTGTTTACGTGTGGGGTTTTTAGACTGGGAGATTATCCTGAACTGTATCGTTATCCAGCTTTCTGAAACGGAACTTCCGGTTTACAACCACCACTATGAGTTGTTTACGCGCATTGACAGTCCTTGAGTGCACTGTGAATTCACAAGAACATGACAAGAACAATAGCTAGAACAAGGAGAATAGAGATAGAGCTGTGTCTTAAACCATGGGATAACATCCGAAATATGTAAAGAAAAAGGATATCCCTCTACCGAAAGTCCCTCTATGCCTAGCAGGCAATGCATAGAGGGATGCCCCCTAGCAGATAAATACACGTTACTGAATCCTGTTCCGGGAGCTCCGTCGGGAGTTGAGAACGCCTGGGAGCGAGGTTTTGAGTTAAGCGTCAGATAATTGTCTGTGGTTCGAATAAAATTATTAAAACAAAGACATTTTGTTAATAATGATCTCATATCTTTTTATTAACATTTCTGTACATGTTTTTCAATAATTGTCCCTGCCAATATTAATGACAACTGACAACAAACAACAAAAATAAAATTTGTTTGTAACAATGTTTATATTAGTATCATGAGGTTCACAAAATCATCTAACAAATAAGGAGAGATGTAAGTCAACCTCTTTTATGGAGGTAGATGGGACTTCAAACAGCCAAAGTATAATTGGCCAATTGTTCAAACTAATCAATAAAGAATATATAATATATATAAGAAAAAACACTGCCATCACTCCAACAGCAGAGTGGACTGTAAGGGCCTAAGAGTCCGCCGGCTCACTCTCCTGTCCTCCACCACGTGGAGGGACTTCCTCCTCCCTGGTGGTGTGTGACAGAGCATGTCATCCAGAGTGCGCTGCGTCACCTGACCGGCCTTCTGGAGGGCTGACACCATCTGCTCCACCCTCAGCTGGTGGGGTCCGTCTTCACTCCGCAAGCGTAGAAGCTCAATCTGGAAAAACAGTTTAAAGATCCCATATCATGCTTTTTTGGGTTAATAATTGCATTTGGGGATCCTTCTAGAGTAGGGCTACATGCATTGTGGCAACCCGGCCCCAACCCCTCGGGCCAGGCGGCCCAGGGGAGAGGTTGTGGAGGGCGTGTACCGCCGGTATCCAGCAGACGGAGCCAGAGGGCGCCAATTACGTCACCCTAATCGGCCGAATAGAGAACACCTGCGGAGAACGAGGAGGAAGGGGTACCCTTTAAAAGGCTGTGTCTCGGTGTTCTTCATGGGAGGAGTTGGAGACACGGGAGGAGCAGAAAACCCCCAGGGCCCAGTACGGACGAGAGGACGTTTGGACTTAACTGAGCCATTCCCGGGACGTCCAAAGGAGGACGCACGCCGGACAAGGATCGCCGCCGCAGATCGGAGCCCCAGACGGGAGCAACCTCCCTCTTCCGGGACGAGACCGGCTGGTCCAGAGAGACCAGAACATTGACCCTTTTTCATGGCTCACGGAGCCATAGTATGATTGTCGTTTACCCAGCGTTGGACCCTCATCCACACGTTTTTCTGTTCAAGCACAAATAAATGCCCTTCCGGGCTTTGAACGAGCAGTGACCTGTGGTAATTTCTGCCTGACCGAGATATTCCTGGGGCCGGGTCGCCACAGCATGTATGTCAAAAATACCCCTTATTATTCTTACACTGTTGATTTCTGCAAAACCAAATTTTGGCATCTTTCAAAAACAGTCTGATTTGTATAATGCCGCTTTAAGCCCCCTCTCCCGAGTAGCCCAGTCAGCTATGATTGGACAACACTCCAAGTCTGCTGTGATTGGTCGAACGCTTTGCGCACGTGCCTGCAAATTCACACCCGAGAAGTTGTAAACATTGCAGGTAGCCGGGAGGCAGGACTTCTGCTCTTCAACACTGTCCACTTACATCACACTATTATGTAAGTAAGGTTTGAGTGCAAACAAGCTGTTTTTACACACTTATTGAGGGGCGTTCTCGGTGGGCGTGAATAACCCCCTGGCTCGCCTCCGACTAACATCTTTCTAGCTTAGCAGATGTTAAACAGACGTCATATAACAGTCTAAGGCCCCGTCCACACGGAAACGATTTTTGTGTAAAAATGCAGAACTCTTATACGTTTGGGCCGACCGTCCAGATGGACCCGCCTTTTTGAGTGCCTGCAAACACACTTTTTTAAAACCAGATCCCAGGGTGGAAAAGAGAAAAACGGCCCCCTGCGTTTTCGTGTTAGGATTCGTGTGGATGCCAGATATGCAAACGATGACGTCATCCCCCCCCCACCAGGTGGGCAACGTTAGATTTCTGTCTAATTTGTTTTGTTTGTTTTGTTTTGTATTTTTGTGGGTTTAAATACAGCCCCTTGGTAAATTCAATTACTAACTGTACATTAAAAACTATTTTCTGCCCAATACAAGGTTTAGCAACTGCTTTCTCCTCCTTGACTATGTTTGTAAACAGCGTGCAGGCTTGATGTGCATGCTCAGCCTCGTCTTCTTCCTCTTTTGGTGGCGAACCAGTGTCACATACTGTATAGGCCTTGAATATGTTCTACAGCATTTCTACAGCTAGATGCGTTTCTGCAATGAGTCCATTTTTATGGAGAAATTCCTGAAATGCTGCCGAGGAAAACGGAGGGGAAAAGATCGTTTTCGCCCGTTGACGGGGCCTAGAAGTAAGGGAAAAGTCCAAAAAGCATAACATAATCCCTTTAAAATGTGATGGTGGTGAGTCGAGAGTTGAAAAGAGAGGAGAGCAGAGAAGGGTGCAAGAGATATTAAACAACCAAAGATCTGTTCTTCTGACAACAAAAGTTTTGTCCCGCTTTGTCTGAAATAATCGGATAATTTTGAATTAACAAAATTAAGCAGGAAACATGTTTTCCATTCACTTGCAAATGTCTATTCTGCTTCACTTTTTTATGTTAATCTACACATCCATCATGTCCTTATTATTAGTATATGTCCTTACATGTTAAAAGGGTTGATATCATGCCACCAGGTGTGAGTGTGATTACTCCCTGTGTGCCACTGTGACATCACTATTGATCGTGTCCACCTAGATGTATGCTGGATAGATCAATCCACCAGCCTACCCAGTGGACTGTGGCAAATGTTGCTTTTCTATCCAGATTTTAAAAAGGCTTGTCTGGTGGAATGATATCCCCCCCTTTAAAAATGATCAGACAGAAATTTATGTTTCACTCACCACTTCCTTGGCGAACTCCAGCTTCTTCACAAAAGGCGTTTTTGGTGCCACGGCCGCAGAAAGCACAGAGTAGGCTCCCGTCACGGCTCCGGACATCGCCAGCATAAAGACCTACAAACAAGAAGGAAAGCACTCTTGGGTACAACAATAAGAGAACAGATGAAACAATGGTATGGTACATGGTGATTTGCCAGTCTTACCTTCAGGTTTTGACACAGTCTGCTCTCCGCGTTCGTGATTTGTGAAAATAAAGACTGTGCCTTCTGAGGGTCATTCTTGAGCAAAAAAGTAAAAGACAACAGAATTAGCAAAGTATTGCCTTGAAATACCATGCAAACAGATACTAGACCGAAGACTATAAGATACCAAATGGTTTATTATCTTATAAGAAACCCACCTGTCGAAGGGCTAGTGCCACAGCAAAGCAGTATGCATGGCGGGAGATGGACCGGTCCTTGGCCTGGCCCTCTTCTATCAGAGTAGTGCAAGTCTTAAAGGATTCTGGAGTATTCTGTACAAAGCAAACCATGCATCAATCTACTCACCTGTTCCAGGTATTGTTGAATGAAACCAATGCTCTGGCCTAACAACCTCAAGAGTCATTTTTATAATATCAATAAGAAGCACCATCGGAAATGTATTGCCAGCTTTACAAAAACAAATAATTAGTCTTGGCAAGCTGGTTCAGGGAATGAATACAACATTAAGCCATTCAGTGTGCAGATTTAGAACTTGCAATTTCTATATGGATCCATTGGATTCCTACCAGTTTATAGCAGGTAGCAAAAGCAAGCATATATGTGTCCTTATTGAATGCCACCCCCTGGCTCTTCATCTCTCTCAGTATCTCCATGGCATCTGCAACCAACAACGCGTTCTCCATTAACAAGGCACATGACCAGCGCTTTGTTTTGAACTCAGTTTGCATTTGAACTCCCTGGCAGTTTGCTACGGCCACTTACCCTCATAACAGCCTTTGGTGAACAACATGTCGACGGCGATGTTGAAGGAGGTGGCATCGTTGAAGAACCCTGTCAGGTTCTGTTGGGCAGAATAGGGAGAGACATTTATTGAAATGTTTATATAAGGTGACTATGGTTCACCTTATATAAACATTTGGACTATGGACTATGGTTGTGTGTTAAAGTACCTTATCTGTAATAGTAGCAGCAGCCATCTCCTCCAAACCCATCTCGTAACAGAGTCTCATGAAGAGGGGACCAAATTTAAACTCCCCAAAAGCAAAGTTTTTGTTTTCTGCGTGATACCTGGTGAATTGCAGACATGCCAATCAGTCAAGTAAAGTACACGCACAAATATACGTTTCATGTCTAATCACCATGCGCTGAGCCCATGCATTTGTCTTAAATAAAAATGTGCATCTGCATTTCTTATGTTTTATTACATTATAAAATGTGTTCAGATTGTACCTATGAATAGCATCTTTGGCTGTGACCATGTCACCTACAGACTGGCACAAGTGAAGGAGCAGCCTCAGTTCATCTTTAAGTATCAGCTCATTCCTCAGCAGTTTATGATGGAAAACCTGAACATAGTTTCCTGTAAAAAAATATATATATTAGACTTAAGATAAGGATGTTGAGGTTTATTAAACAGTTGGTTCAGTGCAATCACGACTGTTTACCTTCTGGCCCCGTGATGAGATGAGCCACAGAAAGCTTCCTCTGTTGAAAATCTTGTAGTTTTACAACGTCCTCTGATAATAGATTCCTTTTTGCTGAATAAAAGACACGTGTTGTCATCTCGATTATCTAGTAATTGTTCAGTGGCAATAATAGCTTTTCCCCGATATATCAAGAGTTAGTGCATGTTAGTGTATGTGCTATATTTACACTTACAAAGCGTTGACTAATGTTACTGAACCTGACTTATTCAGAACATGTGCGTAAACAAGGTTATGACATGCCACTGCCACTGTCACTCACATTGTGATCATGGATAGCTCACATGTAGAACATATACAGGAGACATGCACATATTGTCTTACGTCCTATAGTGCGATCCATCCTGCCTAACCTCCTGAGGTCACAGAGGAGTCCTTTGGGTGAAGCGTGCAGCAACGACCTGCAACATCTTCCCAGTCTGCCCAGCGCCGCCATAGCTCCAACGGACTGTACCAACCACATCACAACAAAGGGTAGCCCCGGTCAAACCATTGTTTAAGACGCGTCAAACCACTGTTTTTACAAGTATAAAATTAAAAATATGTCAAGTTTATGATGTAAATCTATTATTTGACCCTAAAAGTCAGAGGTTATTCGAGCCTATATATTCTATGTAGTAATATGCTATTCAAGATATTGGTATGAACCAATATGTCAGCGCACTGTCGGATTGCACCTATTTTACTTATATTTTTGCTTTCCTTGGCTCATTATGGGGATACGTTGTATTAATTAATGGTAAAGACATGTATCAAGACGTGTTTTATATTTTTCTGCTTTGGAAAAGCGTGCAGCAACGACCTGCAACATCTTCCCAGTCTGCCCAGCGCCGCCATAGCTCCAACGGACTGTACCAACCACATCACAACAAAGGGTAGCCCCGGTCAAACCATTGTTTAAGACGCGTCAAACCACTGTTTTTACAAGTATAAAATTAAAAATATGTCAAGTTTATGATGTAAATCTATTATTTGACCCTAAAAGTCAGAGGTTATTCGAGCCTATATATTCTATGTAGTAATATGCTATTCAAGATATTGGTATGAACCAATATGTCAGCGCACTGTCGGATTGCACCTATTTTACTTATATTTTTGCTTTCCTTGGCTCATTATGGGGATACGTTGTATTAATTAATGGTAAAGACATGTATCAAGACGTGTTTTATATTTTTCTGCTTTGGAAATGTTGTGTAGTGTGTTACGCTTCGCCAGGAGATTACTTTTACTTTCCAGTAGGTGATACTGTTTTACCAATGTCAGAGAACATCTATGCTACTGTCAAACTTCAGGTTTTAGGGTGGCTGAACCAAATGTACCAGATCTGGTACCACTACATCTTTATCCACCACCCCCCACATTCACCCACCACCTATTATAATAAAACATTGGTGTATTCTGAGCTTGAAGTGACCTACTTTTATTTTTTGAGATGAACAGAAGGTGTATTACCTGTTGTCTGAATCTTAGGAAAATAGTAGACTGCAAAGTCGTTTCAATTTGAGTAATTTTAGCGAATACACGTCCCAAAATATCACTTAATTTGAATATTTGCCGCCTTCATAGCCTGGACTGGTAGTCCTAACGACAGGGGAGGGGGGACTCCCTTCCTTTGCCCTAGCAACATGATTTTGCACTTCCGTCTGAGATGCCTCATAGCCAATCAGACACAGGCCTATGATAATTTATAGCATTTGGTATTTTCCTCCCCCTCAATCGCTCTCCTCTCTCAATCTCTGATCAATCTATCAGTCGAAAAACCTCTCCCTCCCTCCTCCCACCTTATCTCTCTGTCTCTGTCTCTCTCCCTCTCTCTCTCTCTCCCTCTCTCTCCGTCTCTCTATATATCATGATCCCTCTATATCTCTCTCCCTCCTTCTCCCTAGCAATGCATCGCTATAACTCTGTTTCAATCTCTCTTTATGTTGCGTGTGTACTGCCCATGACTATGAACACCTATCTTTGTGTTTGTGATGGTGTGTTTATAAAAGGTATCTTGGATGCACCCAATATCACGTATCCACATGACATGTGAAGTGTATAGTACATATGATAGGCACGGCTTGAGTCTTGAGGAAGAACAGGAAACCAGTGTGGACAGACTGCATATGCCACATACACACTCGCGCACATGTACACACGCACACATCTTTGTTAACGGATTGCGCAAGTTCTTACCACGCTTAAGGGGAATCACTTTCTGCAATTAAGCATCTTATGCTGCCACCGTGCTTACTCAGCAGTTCCTCCTGCGTGGAGCACACAGCGCGGCGCTGCAGCGGCGGCGGCGGCCTCTCTGCCCACACACCCCCCGCTGAGGAGGCTGTGGAAGAGGAAGCCGCTGGTAATCAGCTAAAGGGCATCTTCAGTGTTGGCAGCGTGCTCCACCCATTCCTTCCCCCATAATGGCAATCCTCCAACCAGCCTGGAGAGCAATGGTGTGCTGAATAAGAAGTCCATCCAGCGAGTAAGCCTGAGCATTTTGCATGCTATGTTTCATCAGTTCTGCTGGTTGACCCGACACTATGATATCAATGTCAAGAAGGAGCTTCAAAGGATGCAGTCTGTCTCCCTGTTTGTCTTTCTGTCTGTCTGTCTGTCTGTCTGTCTGTCTGTCTGTCTGTCTGTCTGTCTGTCTGTCTGTCTGTCTATCTGTTGGCCGCACAATCTGTCTCTACCTCACTTCCTCTACCTGTCTGTAGGTAAATCTGTGTGTGTGTCTGTCTGCCTGCATGCCTTCATGTATGGCTGCCTGCCTGTGTGTCTGCCTTTCTGTCTGCCCACCTGTCCGTCCAACTAATGTTCAGACAGAGGGTTCGCACAGAATGTTGCTTTGTTTATTTATTTTACCGCCATGGATGTGTGTTTCCCATCGTACCCCTCATGCTCCCCCTGGTACCGGGACCGCCCTCATCTTGACAGACAGCAAGGTTCTGCTCAGAATCATTGGGCCGCTTTCATTTATCCTAATGTGGCCTTCCCCATGATTCTGGCTGGATAGAGCCTGTGGTGTTCCACAGGTGTCTCTTCTAAAACCTATAGACAGTGCACCAGATGTCACTCAAACTGTACTGAATATTTAGATACTTGTTTACCTCTATCATAATGTTTGCATGTATTTTTTACTGCACATATTCTGAATGTACATTATATTTTGTTTTTGTATATTTGACAACTCAAAATGAATTGTATAGGGTAATCGTTTTAGCACCGGATAGTAACCGGAAGGTTATGAATGAAATGTCCTTAGAAATTACTATGTTGGCATAAAACTGCTGAAACTCATTAGCGACAGAGGTAATTATTTATTGATGATAATTTATGATAATTCACAAAAATGTATAATCTCTTTAATTCATAGGAGAGGTTATTCTTAAAAGTAAATGTACAAGTTACTTAAAGATACATTTCGCAAAAATGCAATTTGTCAATGCCGGTAATTATAAGAACTTCTGAATGGCTGTATTAAAGCAAGTGCGGTAGTAGCTCAGGAGGTAGAGTGGGTTGGCTGCTAATAGCAAGGCTGTTAGTTCGATCGCCGGCTCCTCCTAGCAGAGTGTCGAGGTGTCCCTTAGCAAGGCACCGAAATCTTACTGCTCTCGCCGAGCTGGCTGTCGGCTTGGTTGACTCCACCATGCATGTGTGCATGAATGGGTGAATGGCAGGCAATATTGTAAAGCGCTTTGGATAAAAGCGCTATATAATTGCAGTCTATTTACCAATTTCCAACATCAACCCAGTATCATCCAGCCGTCAAAGTTGTTGCGAACACAGGCTTATCATACCTGAAGAAGGAAGAAGGAAAAAATATTCTACGCCTTGAAATAAGTACCTTTAAAGGTGCAGTGTGTAGGATTTAGGGGGCTCTAGTGGGGGGGTTGCAGATTGCAACCAACTGAGAACCCCATCACCCCTTTTCTTCCCAGGGACCTAGCTATGGTGGACTCTAAGGTGACAGTATGTGCTGTTGCCAAGTACAGAGGGAGGAGGTCATGATTGATTTATAAATTGTATTTGTTTATTTAGTTAGTAAAACTATAGTTCATAGCTTACAAGTAAGAAAGCAAGAAAAGAGTTTTATCTATTGTCCGTTCTGGGTTACTACAGTAACATGGCGATGCAACATGGCAGGCTCTGTGAAAAAGGACCCTCTTTCTACGTAGATATAAAGGGCTCATTTTAAGGTTACGAAAGCACAATGACTCATATTTTCATTGGGTTATACCCTAATTAAATCATACTTGTGAATTTTATATTCACTTTCTGCTAAGTCCCTTCTGCTAGATGCCTCTGTTTGGCATACTGCACCATTAAACAATCGTAATGGACATAAGGGAACAGAGACAAGAAAGAAAGGGTATTAATATGATGAAGAAAAGATAATGCGCAAACAAACTAATCTAGCAATTTCTGAAAAAGTAAAAATGCTGGAAAAATATTGAACTGGAGAAGTTAGCATGATTAACATGGTATTTCTACATCGAGTGTGTCTCATGACTTTAAAATGTCTGGCAAATGGAGCTTGCTGTTGGCACAACAGGGGTGGCTGAATTAGTTACTGATTAGGGGCCATACATTCGGTGGAAAGATTGAACTTGTGAGTGAGATGGTGAAAGGGCTTACATCTGGTACATATTGTCGATAGTATTTTCCCCTCTCATCTCTTCCAGTTTAACGGACACTAGGAATCTGTTTTCATATGGAAATATTGTGAAAAAGAGTTCAAAGGGATCATTCACGAGTTGTAGTTTATCAAATGTCCAGTGTTTTCGTGGAAAAATATTCGATTATTTCTTTGTGGTAGGAACTCGAGGGAAAAAAAATTAAGGCAAGGAAAGCAGAAACACAGACTTTACAGTTTTTTCCGCAACAAATTTTATTGTGGTACTTTTTTGATCATTTTTTCTTTTAAGAAGTGTTCCCTTTACAGCACATTTCCAATGAGGTTAGAAGAGGTGTTTCAACGCGCACACACACACACACACATACACACACACGTCAGAGGAGGAGTTTGTTGAAAACTAATCGCTACAGCTAAATATGAGTTGGGAAAGGGACAGGGAAATGTCAATGCAAGATCACAAGACAAATATACCATACAGCTGCAGACAAACATTAACAATTGCACAGAGAAAGATGCAGAGATCAAGAGGAAGGATTGAGAGAGACAAAGAACAGAGAGAAAGAGAAAACATGAGTTTGGTTCATATAATGCAGTCTGTTGTTTGATTATGGCCATGCTATTTGATAGTGGTTTATCTGCAGAAAATGTGATTTCTGAGGGGTTGTGGTCGTCTGCTTTACATAACTACATACCTGGCCAACGATGGAAGCGCAAGCCTGTAATTATGGATAGTGGGTCTGTTTCCAGCCGTGATTTGCTGACAGTTTCTTCGGTTAACTTGCCTGCCAAAAGCTATCTGTGGTTTGTTGTATATTGTCCTGGGTTGGTTTTGCGTCATGTAAGCAATTCAAGTGTCTGGTAGTATTGTCACACGTTCATCTTTAAAGGCAAAAATGGTCGTCCTGCCGTTGGGCTGAGCCTTCAAGGCATCTATCTCGCTGCCTCTCTGTAACTGGGTTGTTACAGCGGTAAGCTAGTTATTTATTTATTTTACAAGAAAACGGCAGTATTCCAAAATAGTCGTTAATAATGTTACAGTACCACTGGAAGCAGCAAATGCAAAAAGCTAATTTGATGCCCGATCTATCTTCTCCTTAACAGCCAACTCTGCAGCCATGACATTCATATCCCAGTTCTAATCAGATTTACTCTCAGAGGACACCTATCTGCCGTGTGCATCTCAGTATTAATGTGCGTCCCTTTAGAACATTCCCTGTCCACACAGCTATTTATAATTATACTACAGAGCTTTAGAAAAACAAGACATTTCAAGATATACAAACATATCCTGTCATGGCAACTAGAAAGAAAAGGCGAGGGTTTTCCTATAGCTAACAATAAACCACAACATGCTAACCAACAAACAAACCAACAATAACATGAATGAAGGTTTGATCTGGCGCAAATTCAACCAATTTAAAGAAGTTAATATTAATAAATTAACAATTTAACACAATTTAAAATAACAGTAATGCTTAAGAGAAAAAATAATTCTCCAATTCTGAAGAGTGGTGGGAATGCCCTCTGCTACAAAGCTCCAAACTGTTGCTAATCTGTAAAGCGCAAGAATTTGCCGGAAACAAAGATTCCTAAAGCTAAGAAAGCATTCCACTGTCAATACAATCCAGCAGCATGATTATCCAGCAGAAACATCATTCAAGAATACGGTAACGTCTCCAAGGTTTTAATAAATATTCAGTTTGGCGCAATGCCAACTATGGAGGGTAATGCTAGCGTTAAAAGAGGAAGCATTGTCATCCTTATGCTAAGTTCATTTCTCAGGGTCAATAGCGTTGGTGGTGGTCATCACGACAGTGGTGTTTAAACTATTCTGCAGCTTTCTTCCGACTAATTGATAACCGTACATTCAGTTTGACTCTCTAAGGCAATTTCTCCAGATCCCTTAAGTCTTAGTGGGAGGGATTATCCAACAGACACGTCATTAACTTGGCTTTTCGCATGGCAATTCAGTAATCCAAAGTGTGGACGAAGATATTTCGTTGGGTGTATGCTTCCTTATATATACGAGCATAGATAGAAGAAACAGTAAAAACTACCTTGTTAAATAAATAAATAAAACACACAATAAGGATGTTGTTTGGATTTACTTTTGAGGCGTGAATGTCCCACGGCTGAACGCGTCTGAATCATCCGTACCACAGACAGCTCGTATGGTATAGTGTTCACAAAGCAGTGATATAGTTTAGGTCACAAAAGAAGATCACCACTTGAAGCATATAGGTTATATATAATAAGCCCTCTCAGGATCATCAGTACATCACAATTACTTTATCCGTCAGAATGGACCATTTTCACAGTGTGTGTGTGGGGGTGGGTTTTTATAGCAGGGTAAACACAGATGTAGCCCCTACATATTAAAGGGCCCCCATTTCACCACCAGGCTGATCTATCCGTCAGATGTCTGGGTAGACACGCCCACATGTGATGTCACTAGAGGGTCCTTTTTAAAAAGCTTGTAATGAATAATCTGCATCCCATCTGTTGGTGGAAGAGGGGCACTTTAACCTCAGGTATGTTTGATTTATGTGTCTCAGTGTGCCAGCCTGGCCAAAGTGTGGTCATCTTCATTCGTTTTGGTCTATTTTGGTGCGACAGTTGATAGATAAATGGAGGAGATCCATATTTAGTGTTAATCGCTACACCCGTGTCTGTCCTACTCCGGACCACCACTGTGAAAAGGGGTCTCATGCATTCCGTTCCCTTCGTACATTCCACCGACCGTTGTGAACAGTCGCTGTGCTCGCAGTGCATACTTATAACTCTATCTTACAGGCGGGGAAAGACTCGTCCTGCATGACCACGGTGCTGCTGCTGGCCAGGACCATGATGTTGAGCTCTTGCTGCTTGTCGTGAGTCTCCTGGTACCACTCCCGCATCACGTCCGAGTCGTGGGTGGGGATCAGGGTCACCTGGGGGGAGATGGTGTTGAGTATGGTTTGGTAGAATGTTACGCTAAGGGTGCAATCCAGATAATGACCAGCAAAGTTATGAGGTTCGGTTGGTTCATAAATGAGACACACATTTGCGTATATTTGCGCATTTGCGTTTATCGATAGGCTGTTTATTCAATCTAAGATGAATGTCCCAATAGGACAAACATTTATCCAAGCAACCCGCTGTATCTATACGGACAAGATAACAGGGGTAGAATTGAACTTGAATGGCCTTCAGCAAGATAGCAAAAATTCATTATTCATACACCACATACATAATATGTTCAGCTACATCATTCATAGTGCATTCATACCTGCATATCGTTTCCCCACTGGGCCTTTCCCTCCAGCAAGGCATCCAGAACAGTCTTGTTGGGCTCCTGAGCCGGCTGGTCGTTGCCACTGACCACGTAGTAGGATGAACGAACCCGCTTGAAGAACTCAGCGTCCACGTTCTTAGCACTGCAGTGGTTGGGGATGTAAACCAGATCCATGTACATGGGAGGACAGTTGGGCACCGCAGCTCCACTCGAGACCTTGGTGTTCCCAGAACCTGAGAAAGAATCATGAGAAAATATATAAAAAGAATGGCACGTTTAGAGAGGTGCGTTGGTAATATTGGTTTGAATGATGGATTACGCTTACTTGTAGTACTCTTCGCTCCTCTAGATGCAGAGGTGTTGGTCGCGTTCTTTGCATCTTTACCTTCTCCGACTATCTTCTTTGGTGAGGCCGTCTTGGTATCTTTGGCCTTCGCCAGGGCGCTCTTCCTGGCTGGCGAGCCGCTGGTTTTAGTGAGCTTCTTCTTCTTGGTCTTCTCCGCGGCTGCCTCCTCCTGGCGCTCCTCAGCCTTGAGGGCCTCGGGGTCCACCATGCAGACGTCAGGGGGGGCCGAAGACGGGGCCGGGTCCTTCGCCGCCGGCGGAGGTGGGTCAGCGTGGCGGTAGGTCAGGGTCCGGTCAGTGGGCAGCGTCTCAGAGTCGTCCTCAGAGTCGATGTTGGCATCGGCAGTGATGGAAGGGCAGTCCTCGGTCCCCGGGGGGACGTCCGAGTCGGTCTGGGACGGAGCGGACTCACTGATGGAGGTCGGCGGGGTCTCCTCGCACTGCTTGGCTTGGAGCTTTCCGCCCGGGGGCGGGGGGCCTCCGCCCGACTTGGTCAGGAGTTTCCCTTCCTCCAGGGCCATTTCCTCGCTCATCAGATATTCTAGCGGGTTGGGGTTCATGAAGGACGGTGACAGCTCTGTCTTAGGGTGACGGTATTCGCAGGAGCTGACCAGGCAGAGGTCCACGTCTGTCTTGGAGTGGGGAGAGGGGCTCTGCTTTGAAATGTTGGGTTCCTGGGAACCACCGGCACACATGTAGTTTGGGGATAGAGGCAGGGACGATGGGAAGGGGACTTTAGGGCTGTTGGGGGATTTTGAGGGTGGTGTGGACATGTCACATTTGAAGGGATTTGTCTCCTTGGGAGAAAGCGCCTCTCTGGGTGGTGAGGATGACTGCGGTGGTGGAGATGATGATGGTGGTGGTGGGGTTGATGGGGGGGGTGATAAAGAGGGTGGTGGTGCAGATGATGATGGTGATGGGGATGACTGGGGGGATTTCAATGAGAGTTGTGGTGGTGATGACTGTGGTGTTGGTGAGAATGATGCTGGTGGTTGTGGTGGTGATGATGATGGTGGTGGGGATACTGATAAAGGTGGAGGGGATACTGATGGTGGTGTAGGTGAGAATGATGATGGTGGCGGTGGTGGGGATGATGATGGTGGTGGTGTGGACACTGATGGAGGTAGGAATGATGGTGAAATCAATTTTGGAGAGGTGTGTGTCTCGTAGCTCTGCTCTGTGTCTTTATTGGATTTATTTGAAGTTTCTTCCTCAGAAAGAGATGTTGGGCTGTCGTCTTGTTTTCCTGGTGGACCTCCGATCAATGGTGATGAGTCAGTGGAAAGAGGAGAATGGGTGAGAGAAGCAACCCTCTGGGTTACTGGAGACTTGTCTGTTGGCAGTAGCATGCTGGGTGGCATTTCTCTCATTTGGCATGGAGTGGTGACAGAGGGAGTAGACTGAGATACATCCGATGGAGATGCGGAAATGACATGAACTGTATCCATCTCTTTGAAAAGAACAGTTGTCTCCACATTGAATTCGTGCTCGCCCACTGGTCTCAGGTCCGATCCTTCTGAGGGGCTGTAGTCCACCTCCGTGGGGCCATTCTCTGTAGCACGGGAGCTCCCTGCCAACGATGGATGCTCTGGAGACTGCTTACTAAAGTCCAAGGCTAAGGAATGGTCAGGGGAGTCCTGCCCCAACTCCACGGAGGTAGTAGACTGCTCTGGGGATTTGGCCTCCTGCGCTTGTGCCCTCATCTTTGCCTTTGGCGAGTTGTCAGGGGAGATGGACATTGGCCTGGGGCTTTCCTCCTTGGATGGGGAGCCCTCCGCCTCATGGAAGGGGGTTGGCGTCTGTACCACAGAGACAGACAGCGAATCCACCTCTGTGGAATGAGGCGAGCCCACCTCAGCGTGAAGCGATGGGGAGTCAGTGGTGGGCTCGGGGAAGGAGCAGGTGGCCAAAGAAGCAGTGGATGCCGAGGCCAGATGGGAGAAGGTGTCATCTGCTACCGCCTCTTCTATTGGTGTACCTGACTTGTCTGATGTGGTGCCCTCTGATATTGACATTTTGCTCTCCTCTTTGAAAGTGATGTTGGTGTCGAATTCATGTTTGACAGGGGCTGCTGCCACATGACTGTCTTCTCCATTATTTTTCTCTGCGTCAAATATTGACTCTTCTTTCATTGTGGGAAACTCGTGTCCAAGGGTGAGTGGGCTTTGCTGCGGGGACACTGTCTTTTCTACATGTGAAGATATGGCATGCTCAACCTCCTTTGGCTCTGGGCTGGCACTTTTAGACGAGTCCTCTCTGTCACTGGTAACCTCAACAATTGTGGGTCCCTCAGCATTGTCCTCAGATGCTATCATTTTAGACTTTTCGTCTACTGGAGACTGATAGTAAGGTGTGTGACCCGAGGATTGAGGTGAATTTGTGTCCTCTAATGTCTTATCATCTGGGCTGATCAAAGACTCAGCTATCCCCTTTGGCGATCCGGTCATAGTGGTGCACAATTCAATAGGTGAGGCAAAGAGCAAGGGAGCTTCGAAATTCATCTTCTTCTCCATAGAAGGAGAATGTATAAGTGGTGAGGTTGAGGAAACAGAATTCAATCTGGTTGAGTCTAGGTCTTCTTTGTCACATGGCACCTTATCTGACACCTGGGCCTCTACGGCATCATCGGATGGGAACTCTCTGCAGAATCTATCTGCTTCGAGGGGTGAGGGAGGAGATATAGTGCAGGCAGAGGGAGGGTAGTCTTTGCCCTCTGTGGCATCGCTCTTGGAGAGGTCAGATTCTGGCAAATCCTGGAGTGGGGAGAGACGTCTCACTTCAAACTCCCCATAGGTCAACGTGGCAATTCTGCCAGTGTCCTGAGAAGGAGAATCATTTTCATCGCTTGTGGTATCCCTAGGTGTGGACATCCCGTCCATTGGAGTGGGGACACTGGAGATGTCCATGATCGATTGAGTGTGGCCGGAGGAGGACACCTCCAGAGCTTCTTCTATGTTTTCGTCATCGGAAGCAGTTTCGCCTTCAAAGCCCACTGGAAACGTTTCATCATGTATGGACGCTGCCGGAGAAACCGGTGATGAGACTTTGGGGGAGGCTGATACAAGCAAACACACTTTCTCAGTGTCCATTTCCTTTACATCCTGAACCTTATCTTGTTTGAGTGTTTCATCCTCAATGTCATCATACGTTTCGCCACCAACTTTAACAGATGTGATCTCATTTTCACCAAGTATTTCATTGTTATTATTTATAAGTGTTTCTTTTTCTGTTTCCACGGTTTGTGGTGTGTAAACTTTATCTGATTCCCCCCTCTCAATATAATCTACCGTGTCAGATGTCTCTTCGAGTCCAGTGCCTTCATCCTCAAATTTCTCACTTCCACACCCATCAATCTTTTCCTTGGGTTCCGGTTCATCGGGAGTCTCTCCACTTTCCCCCTCAACTTCTGTTGTAATTCCTTCATCGATAGACTCTGCGGCTTCAGAGGACTCTTTTGTCTGCAACAATTCTTCATGCTGGATCAACACAGCTGGTTCCTTTTGGGTTTGCTGTATCTCTCCCTCAACTACAACTGATTCTTCAGCTTTAAGCTCTTCAAAGTCCTTAGTCAGGTCTTCTGGAGAAGACATCAAGGACCTCACTTTCTCCATGTTCTTTGCAACAGCATTGACTGCACATACAGGTTTAGCTTCCTCCACTGTTATTTCTTTCTTTGTCACCTTTACCTTTTCCTTTTGTTTCATAGAACTTCCAGCATCTTTTTTGGAAGATTCAGCTTTTACTAAAGCCTTTGGTTTGGTCAGTTTCTTTGCCTCAATTGCAGCCGGCACCTTTTTCACATCTTTGGATGACCTCTTCATATCCTTCCTTGATTCATCTTTGTTTAGCTCTTTCTTCACCTCCTTCCTGTCTTTCATGGGAGACTCTCTCCTGAAATCTCTTTTGAGCTCTTTCTTTACCTCCTCCTTTTTTACCTCCTTTCTGGTTTCCCTTTTGGGGGTAAGCTTTTCTTCTTTCTTCATTGCCTCTTTTTTTACCTCCTCATGTTTCTTCTCAACCAACTTTTTAGGTTCCTTCTTCACAATCCTTTCTTTTTGAGTCTTGAGCTTGTTTTTCTCTTGAGTCTCATGTGCAGCTGCCTGCTCTGCCTTCGGTTTCAACTCTTTTTCAGGTACCTTGCGCATTGGGGCTTTCTTTTGTGTTTTTTCCTGAAGAGATTCTGCATCTGTCTTTTCCTTTTCAGGAACTTCTTCTTTGGACTCCTTCCTGATGGCCCTGCTCGGCGAAGGCCTTGGGGTGGATTTGAGGCTCTCTCTGCTGTCAGTTCTGTGCTTTAGCTTCACCTGCTTGGGCTTAGCCTCCGCTGCGGCGGCTGCTGTGTTGGCACTTATGGCTTTCTGGGTAACAACTGGTTGCTTCAAGAAGTCCAAGTGCTTTAGCTTCTCTAGCCCTTCCAGGATGTGATGCTGAGTGGCATTTCCAGGAAAGAGGACACGCACTATCTTCTCTGAAGGGTTGGCGGGATGCCACACAATCAACGATGAAATGGACGTCAGTGAAGATACCGGAAACTCAGATTCTTTTCCATTGGGTAACATTATTGAGACTTTGTCTTTCTCACTCCCGGTCCATTGTTTCATGAAGTGCTGCAGCTCCTTGCTATTCTTGGATGGATTAATTACATACATCTCAAGCATCCCAACGCCCATTTTCTGAAAAAGAACAATTGGTTCTATGGTGTTCCCGACAGGCCTATGCAGAGACTCTGTTTTCAAGTTGAGCTTGGTAAGGAACTGCTGAATGTTTGCTGCCTCCTCCATGTTCTTACGCACCCTATAATTAGGCGCTGGGTTTTCCAAAGTTTCGGGAAGATTTACGAACACAACACCGATGTCTGGTGAGATCCTGTTCTTGGCCCAGTCACTGTTGGCCGCCGAGCCCTGGGACTGTTCCTCCTCCATCTCAGCCACCTTCCTCTGCAGCATGCTGTTGATGCCGGGCAAGTTGTCGTCGCCGATGTGCGTCAGGAGGATTGAGTCCACCCTGTCCAGGTGCCTCACCAGCTTCCAGAAGCACGACTTCCTCCCCGAGCCGCCGTTAATCAGCATGTTGAAGCCATTGACGGCAAAGAGTGCTGAGTCACCGCGTCCGCCGGGGAAGATGTAGCAGCAAGGCTTGGAGAGCTTGAGGAACCCCCCTGAGGTGGGCGGCTCCAGCATGTCGAAAGGAGAAGGGATCTCCACCGACTCAGATAGGTATTCCGTGAACTCGGAAAGGCCCTCCATCTCCGGGAGTATGAGAGCAGAGTTGAGCTTCATGTTGATGAAGTCCTGCAGGTTGTGTTTGTCCAGATTAGAGTTCTGCCAGTCCCCGTGCTCAGGGCAGGACAGGGTGAGGTTGGCTTTGTTGGCTGGGTGAATGGTGGTGAGCAACTCACCGATCTAGAAATAAAAAGAAAATGGTCACAACATTTCAAAACGGGTCTGACTCTGTATCATTCAAATAATTTAGATAAACAAAAAACGTATATTGATAACTTATTTCCTTTTTTTTGGTACATATAATATTCAAAGTACATACACTATATTACCTTTTGTATGAACTTGATAGAGTAAGTCAAAATAATAAATAATGTTGAAATCTTCTAATCTGTTTTACCTCTTGATCAGTGAAAATGTCGATGAAGTTAAAGAAGGAGAAGGATCCAGACTGCAGAATGAGCTCGCCAGTGTTCTCATAGCACTGACCCGACAGGACAATCAGCTTGTGTCTGGCAGTGTCTGAGATCATCAGACGTACCTGCAAATCAAATAAACAAATAACGATTGAACACAAAATGTTTTTATGGATTATTTTGAAATGTCTCGATGCATCTAACATAGTTGTTGTTCCACATTTATTCTACCTAAATCACACTTTTCATTTTGATTAAATGCCTGTTCATTGGTCTATCCATTTCCTCTGTTCCCTTTTCAGCACATATCCTCGTTGATGACATCCATGAATTGGATTTTGAAAGCAGCGGTGGAACAAACGCTGTTCTTGGATAATTTATCTGAATTCCCGGAGTCCTCTTAAAAGATTTTCAGCATGAATAGCTTTGTTACTGGAGAGCAGCCTTCATTCTGGGCATCTGAGATTCTGATTTTGAATCTAGATTACATTCAAAATATGTACATTGTGTACAATCATACACTGTGATTCATTGGGGTTGGATGTTTAGTCTTGTCTATTGAAAGCTCAGACAAGTAACCTGATAATGTAAAGATAATGTAAGAATCGATGTGTTTCTTCTACCTCCGTGCTGACTGCATCATCTGAAGGGTTAATGAGCACAACTGTCTCCAGGACATTGCTTTTGTGGTGAAGAATCCTCTGGCCTGGGAAAACATAAAACAGAGTGTGTGGATACATGATTAACACAAATCAATACTAGGGGAAGTACTATATGTTAGGTAGTGTTGTATGACACCAACACACATATTGTATTTCCTGTCCGGTCATGGCCAGGTCTTCAACAGCAACCTTTTAGATGATAAATAAATATTAATGATGAACCCTCCTGATTGTCTCAAGATTTAGGTTGGATGAAAATGATGCCCAATTCTGACTGTATATTAATAATTGATCTCCACTGCAAGTCCACAAACGGTTCATAAAAGAAAAGGTAGGCAAACGATAAACAATTGAACAATAATCCTTACCACTTTAATTACCACCATTTAAAATACAACGCTAAAACAGAGTTTTGGAGTCAAAACTCTTTGAAATCAGCGTTTGAATGCTTTTCCTCTGTTGATCATATGAAGGGAGGACATGAATTAAATATAGTGGTTCCTGTCTGACCACGGTTGACAGAAGAAGGCTTCTTCACATAATCTATAGAATAATGCATTTTTCAAATAACATGGTATCTCTTGCTGTGTGTATAGCGAGTCTCCCTGGAGTGCGAAGGGTTAGAGTTGAACTACCCCCCAACCCTGACTGCAACCTTCAGACCTCCCTGCGCCCAAAACTCGTCCCTCACGTTGCTATGACAACAAGGCTGATGTCAAAAAAGACAGCCTTCTGAGATTTGTTAAGTGTGTATATTAATCCACTCTGGTTTCAATGTGGTACACTCTTATCAAAGTGCCGGTTGCAAATGGTTATAGAAATGCATGGAGTCAGCTTTACAGCGGACAAAACAGGACATTTCTTCAAATCCCTTACAGTAAATTGTTTTTTTTATCAATAAGGATAATAAGGGATCCAGATATTCCTTATATAGGGATGAAACAAAAAAGACACATTAAGACAGAAATATGATTTGGATATAAAAATGTATTTGATGTCGGTTGTCATGAGCAACAGAGTAACATAAATAGCTCTGACTCTGGGTACAGCCATTTCAGGAGGATGACATAATAGCGACATAGCAGACTATGGTTACAGTGTAAAATGTTACAGTACTAATTGTGCCGCAGTGTTGTGTTTGTGTAAAAAGTGACCTTGCCTTTATGGCCACAGGCCGTACAGTCTTTACCTACAAGGCCATTCTTCCCCGGACGCCCTGAACGCTTACATAACTTACCTGTGTTGCACCAGGGCTCAGAGTCTACCTATTTGTATTTTAGAACAGACTTATTTCACAGATAAATATACACTACTGAATAAGCATTTAGCAAATATAAGAAAAATATAAATATGTTTTATATTTGATAAATTGTTAAATCATCTATATATATATATATATATATATATTATATATACATTTATATGTATATATAATAATAATAATGATAATAATAATAATAATAATAATAATAATAATAATACATATGTGTATTATTATTCACATTATTGAATTTATTACTTATATATGAATGCACAAACATAAAATACATTTGTTCTATTGTGTGTTTGCTTCATGCTGCGTAACCATCATGGATGTTGGGTGTAAAAGATTTTATGGTTGTACTGCTGGTGATAAAGTGATTTCCTTCAGAGGTAAATCACCGTTGGTTGAGCGAGGGCGTGGTGGGACTGTGAGATACTGCTGCAGCTATCCTTCTATTCTGACTGCTGGCTGCTGGCTGAATCACCCCCACCCATACATATTCCATACAGCAGAGCCTCAGTAAGGAGGCACTGACCCTTTGTGCTGTGATGTCCCAAAAGGCCGTCCCCTCTCTCAGCAGACGGGGTAGCGGCCTTCATGGTTCTACAGACTAGCTGGGTGGGGGGAACTGAAGTTTAGAACCAAGATGGCCGCTAGGTGAACATTATGGATTTTCACAAGCTGGGAGTTTATCCAGGCTTTAGGTTTGAGGCTGTCTAATATTGTTGAGGAAATGGTATTGGGAATTAATTGTGCATAGAACTAAACAAAGAAGGCTAGCAATGACTTAAGTTATTGAATATATTAGATATTAGATATAAGATACGATTATTTTCAAAATAAAGAAATAAAGTATTTCTTTTTTTCTTATATTCTTGAACAGGTAACATTTGGTCAAACTGTTGCCTTTTGGGATTACTGTTCAATATTCATGAGCAAAAAATGTCTCATGTACAAAGACAAAGAAATGTGGATAATTTTGAACATTAAAATGTCTTATTACAAAATGTAATTTGTATGTTCTGTTTCGATCATTTGTCGACAAAAGCCCCCATTCAGGGTTTGGCCAACCATAACTAACTATCCCCCGCTTGGCAGATTACCTCAGACGGATCCGTCGGCAATCTCAGCCTCCTATTAAATAAATAAAGCTCTGACGTCTTGGCTTGCTGGTTTGACCCTGACAATTACCTTGATGGATCGAGAAAAGCCCAGCCCAGCCCATCCCCTTCCCCTCCCCGGGCACGGAGCCTCTCCTGGGGGAGCCGGGAGATGTGACATGCCTCGCCAAGCACTCCCTTTCTGACGGGACAGACAGCCAGGAGCAGCCCAGTGCCCTCCACCACACAGACAGACCCACACACACACACACAAACACACACACACAGAAGCAGAGATATGCACACACACACAGACAAATTTAGAGATTAACACTTAAAGACAGCGAGAGAGAGACACACACACACACACACACACACACACACACACACACACACACACACACACACACACACAATACACAAACACACACAACCACACACAACGAAAAAACCAACGTCTAGAGTCTGGAGTCTAGAGTCTGGAACAAAGGCTTACTTTCCATTTTGCAGGAATGAGGAAACACAATGTGCTTTCTACTGGACACAATTATATATATATTAGTGCTGTCAGTTTAACGCGTTATTAACGGCGTTAACGCAAACCAATTTTAACGGCGTTAATTTTTTTATCGCGCGATTAACGCTCTTTTGGTTTGGCAAACATTGTCGTTTTTTCACCTGCTGTCTAGCAACAACTAGTCACTTAAGAAAAACTCCAAAACCATACCGGATCTAGCTACACCGGAAACAAAACAACAAGCACGCCGCACAAAAACTCCTTAAAAGTGTGTGTGTGTTTGTGTGTCACTCTGTTTGAGCCTGGTACTATAGTTCAATGTTGTCATTAGCTGTTACCTCTTTCCGACCAATCGCAGTTCAAGGACCACCTGGGCTGTACCACTTCGGAAGGGGCCGCTCAGTTACTCCCCTCTAGACAAAATCGACTTGGTTGCGACGTTGACAGTTTTTGAGTGTTACGGCTGTTGAGTGAGTGAGAGGTTGTGGGCGCACAGCTCAGGCTGTCGGACGGCGCTGCAAGAAACTTTTATAAACGCAATATTGTTATCCCGCAGTAATCAGCCCCATAGCCCCGAAACGTTAACGGCCCACCCCAGCTCTCCCGATTACCACTCCGCCGCCGTGTGTGTGTGTAGGTGTTATTCGATTGCCTGGTAATGTGTATAGGCCTTCGTACGGTAGGAATATTCATGCTGGTTTAAATAATAAATGTTATAGTATTTCCCACCTTTAATGAGCAAGAGTTTTGTTCGAAAGTTCAGTGATTGAAACAAATAAAAGCCTGGGCTATTGAAGTTTTACGGTAGGCCTACCACTGTCATGCACCTCCCTGATGTCAAGTGGACCGGGTTGAATTCACTGCGGGTCTCTTCTTATATCCATCTTACCAAATATATTTTATTACTGTCCTTCTCAACACTCTGATCTCATTAAAAGGCTAGCAGCACGAAATCAAGGGATATTTAGTATATAAAGAAATGTGCAATTAATCGCGATTAATCGCGAGTTAACTATGACATTGATGCGATTAATCGCGATTAAATATTTTAATCGCTTGACAGCACTAATATATATATATGCACATTATGTACCTGTCATAATTGTCGAAATAATTGATGAATGGTATTCATCTGAGAATCTCAGCTATACCCTCAGATTTTATAGGAGTCATAAATGGCTGCTGATGAATGGAGGTTCCCAGTCATTGCGTTTGGTCGGGCCTGGAGAGACCGGAGGCGACCAACTCACACACCCTGTGTTCTGCTGTCTGAAGGGAGGTCAGTGTCTTGGAAAGGGCATGTGGACCCTGCAGAGCCATTAGTTCCAGGGGTACCTTCCTCCTGACAGCCTCTAGGGCTGGGTGATAAGGACATTATCATCATGATGTCAATACATATCCTGATATGCTAATAAGTGATGAGTTTAGCCTTCTTAGCAGTCTAACCGAGGCTCAGTGCATTGTCGTTAATGGAAATATACAGTGTGGTATCAGACTAAAACTTTCTTTCTGACGTTTCAAACCTCATATTTGATCGTTTTAAGGCCGTATATCCATATCTTTATTTCATGACGAAACAATAGTATTTAAAGAAGATAAACGATTGTATATAATAATTGCGATTGAGATGTTGGTGTGTAAAGAAATGGTCCAAGGCGGTCTATTATTGCACACAGACACACACAGACCTACCACTCCACACACTCTATATTCCTGCAGCGGTAGACCAAATGTGCTGATGGATCAATAAACATGAGAATGAAAGAGATGGGGCATCTACTCGTCTTGCATCTAGTCACCAAGCAATCCCACTTTTCTCAACTTCACTGTACGCTTCCTTTCATCCCTCTCTCCTCCTCTGATCCATCCCCCCCCCCCCCCCCCAGGAACCCCCCCGCCCCTCTCCTCTTTCTTCTCCATCATCCACCATCTCCTCCCTTCCTCAGGCGTTCCCCTCACCCTCCTCTCCTCCTCTGCCTTCCCTCGCTCTGCTTTCATTTCCAGGAGGGAGACTCGGGCCACAGGGGCAGGCCGCTGCTCATAATCCTGCTCTGCATCAATACTGTGCTGCATAGCAACGGCCCACCACGCGCAGGGAGAAGCAGGTAATGAAGGGGAGGAAAATAGATGTGGCGCACGATGCGGGGAAATGCAGAAATAGGATGGGGACAAGTTTGCCGATGTCCATCTCAAATAGACGTGAGTGGGATGGGTGTGGATGGTATGGGAGGTTGACTTTTTCACAAGACACCCGAAAATAACTGAAAATGAAACATAACAAAAATTGATTCTTCTAAAATGTGTATGAAAAATATGAGAATATTTAGAATCATATTTTGTGAATGAGGGAATATGCAGGGTTCTAAATATTAAAGTTCTTAAAATAACGATGATAAAACATAAACATCTGGCACATGAATAAATCGTGTTTCTATGACAACAGATCTGTCTGGAGCATAATCCAGATGAAGGGTGTGTATCAATCCATTGTTGTTCTGATGACCCTGATGTACACCCTGCCGGCCATAACCAATAGGGCTCAGAGCCAAGGTGGGCGGCGGGCTCCAGCCGCACGCAAGGACACCAGACCGCCGCTCAGTGCAGTGCTGTCGTCCTGATGTCAACGGATAAAATATGAAGTGAAATCATTTGGGATTGATCGGGAGCTGAGTTCCGGAACGGACCGGGATTGCATGGGTTCTGGCAGGACGGCAGAACGTCCGGGCGTCCATGGATGGGCGCAGTTTCCGGCCCGCTCATCCCTCATTGGAATTTAATTGAATTACTAGATCAATTATTTAAAACCGGAACTGCAGAATCCAGACACCCACTGTAAACCTTTATGTCCACCGAACCATAATATAAAATCACACCAAAATATCAGAATGTCTGACAGCATCCCAATATTTACAGAATACATTTCGTACCCGAACTGGTTTGGTAAGGCCCCTGCAGATTCCCAGTCCTACCCCCAGGGATGTGTCTGAGTCCCGGTCCGTCAGTGTTCTGGAGAACATGGTATCTCCTGTCAGTTTACCTTTGACATCAGAGGAGAAGCGGGCCGAGTGGCGTGACACGAATAGCTTCAGCTCCTGGTCAAGGTTGCAGTTCACCAGGTTGGTGTCCCAGGACCGGATCCCTGCAGGAGAACACACAACACCACCCGATTCACACTCTTTCCTTCCATACACCTGTTCACCACCCACCAGGTATGACCAGAGCCCATGGTGTCACATCGTTCTACTGCAGAGTGATCATGCTTTATGTGACCTTGTTTTATAAGAATCGATAATAGGAAATATTCATAGATTTTTGACTTTTGTTGCTATTTTTGTAAACCACAAATCCGAGTCACGAATATAATGAGCATATCTTATTGCTCTGTCACGCAGCGGAGGTAAAGAGAGAGAGGGAGAGGGAGAGAGAGAGAGAGAGAGAGAGAGAGCAATGTTGCAAGTGGAGTGTGTTTGTCTGGCTTTGAGACAGAGACAGAGAGAGAGAGGGACAGAGAGAGAGGGGAAGGAGAGAAAGAGAGAGAGAGAGAGAGCAATGTTGCAAGTGAAGTGTGTTTGTCTGGCTTTGGCAGCCATTTTAAATATGTGCATGTAAAGTGAACTTCCTCACTTCGAGTTCCTAAGGAATGATTTACTGACAATATGACATTTGACAATGCAGAGACGAGATTCAGAATACAATTATGGTTAACACTATTTGAGAATGAAGGGTGTGGCAAAAGGATTAAACCCTATATCAACTGACATCGTAAAAGTCTATATTTGTATCAATGTAATTACTTGTCTACAATGTCCTTACTGCTGTACTAAACAGGGCCCACTCTCAAACGAGAGCTCAGTTTCAACGGGATTTTCCCTGTCCAAATAAATCAAAGTCATCATAAAAGATGTAGGCCTGACTGTCAACAAAGCCTGGCTGTCTGGAAAGAGGATGCTGTCAACTTAATAATCATAACGATCATAATAAATATATCACAATAATTGCAATGCAAGTGTCATAAATTCAGATGATAACATTCAGATGATAAATACCTGAACTTTAGGAAGTTAAAGCTAGCATCAATCTGTTTTCAACGTAGATAATTTTCCAGAAGGTGGGCGTATGTTGTAAGATCAAGTGTATCATTTCACTATAATGTGATGATGGGACAAATGTAATGCTGATGATGTCACTGTATGGATAAGAAGCCATCGTGACGCAGTATCCATGGACCTTATTTGCTTCTCCTTCCACTTCCCAGATATGTCAACTAACCGGCCGGATGTCAACAAGTTTGTGTTTTTTTTTTAATCCTCATACGCCCTGCTGGCTAAAAAGGGATCCTCGCGACTTTCCGTAGGGACCGCAGTGCGGACCAGCCACGCCCACCAGCCGGTGTCGGATGAAAGACGAACAGCAGGATGGATGGAGACCAGCTCACCGACGCAGGGAAATGGTTTGAGCTAGTATCTTCACTGTATGTAGGCCTGCGCCTGGTGCATTTAGAATATGTGTATGGCTAGGCTCCTGAGCAGCCCCCCTAGGACCAGGAGTAGCCCCCCAAGGAACAGAAGCAGGCATACGGGGTATCCTCCCGAGACAACATGCAGCTGCTTTGAGAACAATGGCGAAATAAAGTCCCTTGCAGTAATCGTGGGGTTTCTAAAGATAAAACTGCATAGATCCCTCCGAGGCACCAACACGGAGCCACTCAAAGGGTTTCTCTTATCGTAACGGAATGGTTGCGGAGAAAATGCGCATCCCAGACCTGTAGTCAGGGCGACGGGTCTGCTGCGCTGTTGACGCATCGCCCATGATTGAGCCAGAACGCTGAATCACTCCGGTGGCTCTGGTGAGAACACATGTGTGGATGACAACACTGGCTCTAGAGACACATACACCGGCCGGAACACTAAATAGGCCTACATATGTGTGCCCAACATATTTGATAGTATGTGGTAGACAGATGTTGATGTCCCTATACAAGCAGTAGGACTGTGTGTGTGTGTGTGTGTGTGCGCGCGCGCGCGCGTGTGTGTCTGTGTGTGCACGAAGGCCTCAGTGTGGTAACCTATTGTGTTGTTGTTGGGAGGGGCCAGACAACTTCATTAGGAACAACGGCAGCTCCCCTGAGTTTACCCTTAAGTTAGATCACAGTACTTCACTGATCCGCAATGGACAAATCAGCACTTAAAAGCTCCAACACTGACGGCTCCTATCGCAGTAGATGATGTCTGTATATCTTCTTATCTGAAGGAGACTCACGGCCTCACCAAAACCATCCGCATGATGCCTCCAGCAGCCTCCTCCCATGACCATCCTCTCCATCCTCCCCGTCTCTTACCTTTCTCGATGTCCGCAATCGCGCACTTCAAATGATTCTCCGTGACGATCTCCCCGATGACCACCAGCAGGTAGAATTTGCTGTCAACGAAGTGCTGCGAGAGGCTGGTGGACGTGGGCGACGCCATCACGTTGCGATCTGTCTCTAACTGTTCAAGATCTGCGGATTGCACAAGGGTCGCCATCCTCCCACTTCCACGAAGAGTATAGCAACACGCCCCGAGTGTGTCTGCTGGAACTGCTCTGGAGTCGCTGTACGTGCAGGAGACTCCCCTCCTCGATGGGAGTGGCTCTCCTAGCTTTTCCTTTTTTTATACGCACGCAGACATTGGGTCATATTCGGTAATCCGGCGAGGAGAGGGATGCACAGGGAGGTAGGGAGCGGTATTCGCAGACTCACGACTGATGTCATGTGCAGCCAATGAGGAGGAGAGGCAGGGGAGGATGATGCCGATCAAAGCGATATTTGAAGCGAGATGATAAGCGATGGAAGCAAATTGTGTCTCAATAGCGCAGTGGAGCATCAGGCTGGATGAACACAACTATAACAACAAGTGTTGCTAAAGGTACTGGTGCTATAGATTGTGGCTATATGGTACCCTGAACACGAGACAATTGTTTTCAAATATGTACCTTCACATGTGTATTAGGGCAGTGTGTGTTGTCAAGTACATGTGGGTGGTAGTTGAATATGAGTTCTTTCTAAAACAGCATGGCATCTGAATCGTTTTCTTTTTAATCAACTGCTCTTTATGAAAAAAGATCAGAGAATACACGATAATGAAACCAAAACATCTGTCCACGAATACCATCTTTCATATTGTGTTACCAGTTGTATTGATTCCCTCTCTCAGCTATTTCCTCAGGATGGAGACAAAGGCTACTGTTACAGCTGACCTCCCAGCGTCGGCCAATCAGAGGCGCCAACGTATTACTGTATAACCGATGGTAATACGTGACATTGTACATAATACACGTGTGTGTGTGTTCTTGTTTTGCTATTCTGAGCACATTTCACCATAAGCATTGTGTGTAATTTTTGTGTGTGTGTGTGTGTGTGTGTGTGTGTGCGCGTGCGTGTGTGTGTGTGTGCGTGTCTGTGTGTGTGTATGAGTGTGCTGATCACGTACACAGACAACAGCTACCGTACACAGTGGGTGTATTGTGTGAGTGTGAGTGTGTGTTTGTGTGCGTGCAAGTGTGCATTTGTGCGTCCACGTATGTGTTTGTGTGGGCATCCGTAGGACAAAGTGCAACCAGACAAGCACACACACACACACCCCACGTCTGTGTTGACTCTGGCCCCTGGCGGGTGTCTGTCCTGCTGTTTGTGTGATGGGTTGAGCCCGGGTGCACTATTGACTAGCAATCCCTTTGTCTTTAGGGACAGCAATACATTAAAGATCCCCAAAACCAACCACCGTTTGGATCCCACCGTTCAGCGGTCTGCCGTTCGGTCTTAGAGGATGAGCCAACAGAGGCTGTGGTTGATCAGATATTCATTACACACACACACAGTGTACTGAAACATGTCAGAGACCCTCATCTTATGTGTGGCAGACACACACTGGAGGATGTGGTCTGTTTGTGTGTGTGTGTGTGTTTGTGTGTGTGTGTGTGTGTGTGTTTGGGTGTGTGTGTGTATTTGTGTGTGTGTGTGTTTAGATTGTGTGTGTGTGTGTGTGTGTGTGTGTGTGTGTGCGTGTGAGTGCGTGTGTGTGTGTGTGTGTGTCTGCTGTAATGAATCAGAGAGGCAGTTCAGTTCAGTTATTTAATATTGACCATTTGGTTATTCAACAAAACCTCAGCAGTGGCGACATAAGCTTTTCCTTCTGACCCTGCTGCTAATACAAAAGCCAACTGTACTTGAGTTATTCCTGTAGGAAGGCAGGACACATGCCTGTATATGATATAAAACATGAAGCACAAGGCTTGGGAAGACCTTTCGGTTTAGGCTTGGATTTATTCTTCAGAAATTGCGAAGAAACAACATAATGTTTTAGTTGGATGACAAATAAATGTTTTACTTCAATTCAAAAGCAGCCCCCACAACGGAAGAAAAGAAAACAACAATTAGAGACATTTGAATGACCTCTCCACATTAGGCTAGTCATAATCACCAGGACAGCCACTGCTATGGCCTATACCCAAATATCAATAATAGATTCCCCCTGAACTAACGAACTGCAGTAACTCTCGGGGGAAGGGTTTTAACACGTTAATGACCAATGCATGTGGACAGCCTGTCATCATAACGTGTTGTCATGGTGATACATGTTCATCGTCTTTTGGCGCGGGGACCAGAGGTGCTCGTTAAGATTCATGAAGATTGAACTGCATGATGGTAATCCTCCTGTCTGTCCTCGGCGTGTCATCAGTCATTAAGTGGTTCCTCTGAGTGCCCTGATTGACAGGAGGAGGCTGGCTCTGACTGAGTGCTAGTCCAGTAGAGCGCTGAGTCATGTATCGTTGGGCCACAGATTGTACAACTCGCTCAGTGAAATGGACATTTTCAGATTGTGTACTAAATGTGTACTTTGCACTCTAGTTACAATATGAAGATGTCCATTTTAGTTTGTGATAACTTAATAAAGGCCAAGCATCATTAGCCTTTCACCCTGTTGGATAATAACATAAATTATGTAAATTATAATAATAAACAGAATATTAAAACTTGTAAAGTTTTACAAGCATTTGACAAATAAAATGCCAACGACTAGCTCTTAGCTATGGAACAATAACAGGACCATACGCCTTAGCCGTGGGGGTGGTCATTTCCTACGTTTGAATGATAATATACTGTAGATGACATGGTATCACACAAGTCCTTAACAAACAAACACATTAAATATCATGGATTATTCCTTACTGGCAAAGTTCTAAAACACAAATGTGTAAGAGAGGGCGAGAAAGGAGAGAGATATGATGCATAATCATAATCCAAGTTGCATCACGGTAATGATCGCATCGATTTGAACATCAGAAAAAAATGGACCGGGTCTCAAATCTATGTGTCACGCCGCGTCCTGCTACACGGTCCAATATCTCCACCTAGTGACTACTTGACGCCAGTGGTCCTTCTCCCGACACACCAGTCTGCAATCAGCAATCACCATTCCCTACTTCAGCCGGGGATTTCCTATCAGCCGGCGCCAGTTCGTCGTTACGTCTACCCAGTCAGTATTGGTCCTACCAGCATTCTTGAACCTCTGTTTCGTAGCCTGGCCCTGTGGTAACCACCTCTCCTCTTCCGTAGTTCTCCACCTGACACCGGACCCCTGCCTGCCTGACTAACCGCATACCGTCTCGTCCTCGCCTGCCTGACTGCCTACCTGCTATCAAACCCCTTCCTGCCTGACTACCCGCCTGTCGTCGAACCCCTTTCTGCCTGACTGTCTGCCCGTTACCGGACCCCTGCCTGCCTGACTACCCGCCTGTCGTCGAACCCCTTTCGGCCTGACTGTCTGCCCGTTACCGGACCCCTGCCTGCTTGACTACCCGCCTGCCTACCAATAAATCCCGTTCCCCTTACCCCGCCTCTGCCTCCCTGTGTTCATCATTTGAGTCCCCACGTTCTGTTCCCATAACAGTACGAACTGGCTAACATGGACCCAGCGGACACGGAGGCATTCCGCCAGGTGATCTCCCGTCAAGGGACACTCCTGGGTCAGCATGACCAGATCCTGCAGGAGATCACCTCCAACCTCCGTAAGTTGACCGTCTCAGTACACTCCCAGCGCCCCGTCTCTCTGGAACCCCCATTCCATGCCCCTGGTCCATCGGCTTCCTCCCGGGAGCCGTTTATCCCAGCTCCCGAACGCTACGAAGGGGACCTGGGTTCCTGTCGGTCCTTCTTCCTTCAGTGCTCTCTGGTCTTCGAGCTACAGCCCCAGACCTACCCCACCGAGAAGTCACGGATCGCCTATCTGATCGGCTCCTTGCGAGGTGAGGCCCTCGCCTGGGCGGCAGCCGTGTGGGAACGTGGTTCCGCGGTGTGTTCAGACTATTTCGCCTTCACCGAGGAGATGCGCAAGGTGTTCGATCATCCGGTCCGGGGAAACGAGGCCTCTCAGCGTCTTCTGCGTCTTCGCCAGGGATCCCGCGGCGTCGCCTCCTTCGCGGTTGAGTTCCGCACCCTTGCGGCCGAGAGCGGCTGGAACGAGGAAGCTCTGCAGGGTTTTTTTCTAAATGCCCTCGCCGATGACATCAAGGACCAGCTGACTTCTCGGGAGGAATCCACAAGCCTGGATCAGTTGATCGCTCTCTCCATTCGCTTGTACAATCGTTTGCGCGAACGCCGCAGAGAGAGGTCTACGCTCGTCCTCCGCGCACCCGTTCGGACCACCTGCAACACCTCAGCCCTCTCCTTTGTTTTCCGCTCCACCCCGTCCCGAGCGGGGACTCTCTCCCGAGCCCATGCAAATCGGTCGCATGCATCTCTCCCCCGAGGAGAGGGAACGCCGTATGCGCTCCGGTTCCTGCCTCTACTGTGGTCTTCCGGGCCATCTCCGGGCAGCCTGCCCCTCGCTTTCGGGAAAAGACCGGGCTTGCCAGTAACCCGAGGGATCCTGGCGAGCCGCTCCCGTAACCCCTCGGTCTCCCGTCCCCTCCTGGAAGCTCTCCTCCTGTGGCAGGATCAGACCCTCCCGCTCTCTATCCTCCTGGACTCCAGTGCTGATGAGTTTTATTGATCGGGAGTTGGTTCTTCGTTTGAAGATCAACACTGTTCCTCTTGACCCCCCCCCCAATCGAGACCCTGGCGCTAGACGGGAGGACACTCACGCGGGTGGAGCACCGTACCGTTCCGGTCAACCTACTCGTCTCAGGTAATCACCACGAGTCCATCTCGCATCTGGTGATTTCCAGCCCCTTCTCCTCGGTCGTTCTGGGTTACCCCTGGTATAAAACACCCAACCCCCAGATCGATTGGGGAACAGGTTGTGTAACGACCTGGAGTACGCACTGCCTGTCCCAGTGTTTGCGGTCCGCTCAGTCACCTCGGGCGCCAGAGCTCGAGTCTGCCGCCGCACCTCCTAACCTGTCCTCCGTTCCGGAGGAGTACCACGACCTTGGGGAGGTGTTCAGCAAGGCCCACGCTTTGTCCTTGCCCCCCCACCGTCCTTATGACTGCGCAATCGACCTCCTTTCCGGGGCTCCTCTCCCTGGGAGTCGCCTGTTCAATCTTTCTCGGCCCGAGCGTGAGTCTATGGAGGAGTACATCGGGGAATCCCTCACCGTTGGGATCATCCGGCCATCCTCTTCACCGGTAGGAGCGGGGTTCTTCTTTGTGGGGAAGAAGGATGGCTCGCTTCGTCCCTGCATCAACTACCGTGGTTTGAACAAGATCACGGTGAAGAACAAGTACCCCTTGCCCCTCATTAGTTCCGCCTTCGTCCCCCTCCACGGAGCCACGGTCTTCACCAAGCTTGACCTGCGTAACGCATACCACTTGGTCCGTATCCGGGAGGGAGATGAGTGGAAGACTGCGTTCAACACACCTTTAGGCCACTTCGAGTACCTGGTCATGCCCTTCGGACTCACCAACGCCCCGCTGACTTCCCGTCCCTGGTCAACAATGTCCTCCGGGACATGTTGAACCACTCCGTGTTCGTATACATTGGCGACATCCTGATCTTCTCGAGATCCGTGGAGGAGCACCGGGTTCACGTCCGGCAGGTTCTTCAGCGATTACTGGAGAATCGACTTTATGTTAAGGCGGAGAAGTGCGAGTTCCACGTGCCATCCGTCTCCTTCCTGGGCTACATAATCGGTCAGGGCCAGATAAGGATGGATCCCTCCAAGGTCTCTGCGGTGGCCGAGTGGCCCTCCCCCTCAACCCGCAAGAGATTGCAGGAGTTCTTGGGATTCGCCAACTTCTACCGACGGTTTATACGAGGCTACAGTCAAGTCGCGGCACCCCTCACAGCCCTGACCTCTACCAAGAGCCTTTTCTCGTGGACTCCGGAGGCCGAGACCGCATTTCGGGATCTCAAGAAGCGTTTCGTATCTGCGCCCATCCTCGTACAACCAGATCCCGCTCTCCAGTTCGTAGTGGAGGCTGAGGCTTCTGACACCGGAGTGGGCGCGGTCCTCTCTCAGCGCTCTCCCTCTGACCACAAGCTCCACCCCTGTGCCTTCTTCTTCCGCCGTGTCGGCATTGGCTGGAGGGCGCGGACCATCCTTTTATAGTCTGGATCGACCACCGTAACCTGGCTTACATTCAGTCGGCGAGATTGAATTCTCGACAGGCCAGGTGGGCCTTATTCTTTGGTCGATTTAATTTCTCCCTCACCTACCGTCCCGGTTCCCAGAACGGTAAGCCGGATGCCCTGTCCTGTCTGCACTCCCCTGAGGACCCCTGTACTGATCCCGAAAACATCCTGCCTCCAGATTGTCTGATCGCCACACTCACCTGGGAGATTGAGGCCGAGGTACGCCTGGCACAGAAGCAGCAGCCAGACCCCGGTTCCGTTCCTCCGAATCGCCTGTTCGTCCCAGACGCGGTACGGTCCAGGGTACTGGTTTGGGCCCACTCCTCCAAACTTACCTGCCACCCAGGAGTCACCCGCACCATAGACTTCATCCGCCAGCGATTCTGGTGGTCATCCATGGATGCGGACATCCGTGCGTTCATTGCAGCGTGCGCAACCTGTGCCCGGAATAAGACCTCGACTCGCCCCCATTCCGGTCTGCTTCGGCCTCTACCCATTCCTAGCTCACCTTGATCTCACATCGCCCTGGACTTCGTCACCGGTCTGCCCACGTCCGAGGGTAACACCACCATCCTCACCGTGATCGACCGTTTCTCCAAGGCCGCACACTTCATCACGCTTCCCAAGCTTCCGTCCTCAGGGGAGACAGCGGACCTCCTGGTCAGGCACGCGTTCCGCCTTCATGGCATCCCTGCGGACATCGTCTCTGACAGGGGCCCTCAGTTCACCTCGCAGGTGTGGCGCGCATTCTGCGCGGTCCGAGGGACCACACCCAGCCTCTCCTCCGGGTTCCACCCCCAGTCCAATGGACAATCGGAGCGGGCCAACCAGGAGATGGAGGCAGCGCTCCGCTGTATCTCCCACGCCAGTCCCTCCTCCTGGAGCTCTCAGCTTCCCTGGGTCGAGTATGCCCACAACACGCTGGTCAACGCCTCCTCCGGCTTATCTCCGTTCATGGCCTCACTGGGCTACCAACCACCCCTGTTCCCCGAGTTGGAGGAGATCTCGGTCCCATCGGTTCAGGCCCACATGCGCAGGTGCCGGCACACTTGGAAGCGCAAACGCACTGCACTGCTCCGCGCATCCTCCTACTCCAAACTGCAGGCCAATAGGCGCCGTCTACCTGCCCCCCAGTACGCTCCCGGACAGAGGGTGTGGCTTCGGGCTAAGGACCTTCCCTTGAAGGGTACTTCGCCCAAGATCTCCCCCCGTTTCATTGGACCTTTTGAAATTGAGACTATTATTAACCCCCTGCGCCCTTCGTCTCCGACCCCCCCATCCCTCCGTGTACATCCGACCTTCCACGTCTCCCAGGTCAAGCCCGTCTCCACCAGCCTGTTGGCTCCGCCCCCACCTCCACCCAGGGTCATCGACAACCACCCGGCGTGGACAGTCCGTCCCCTCCTGGAGGTACGACGCCGCGGCCGGTGTCACCAGTACCTTGACTGGGAGGGGTACGGTCCTGAGGAGCGCTCCTCGGTTCCCCGGAGTAGTATCCTGGATTCCTCGCTCGTCCGGGACTTCCATCGAGACCATCCGTCTGGTGTTGTGCGTCCGCCGAGAGGCGTCCGTAGAGGGGGGGGTACTGTCAAGCCGCGTCCTGCTACACGGTCCAATACCTCCACCTAGCGACTACTTGACGCCAGTGGTCCTTCTCCCGACACACCAGTCTGCAATCACCATTCCCTACTTCAGCCGGGGATTTCCTATCAGCCGGCGCCACTTCGTCGTTACGTCTACCCAGTCAGTATCGGTCCTACCAGCATTCTTGAACCTCTGTTTCATAGCCTGCCCCTGTGGTAACCACCTCTCCTCTTCCGTAGTTCTCCACCTGACACCGGACCCCTGCCTGCCTGACTACCCGCATACTGTCTCATCCTCGCCTGCCTGACTGCCTACCTGCTATCAAACCCCTGCCTGCCTGACTACCCGCCTTTCGTCTAACCCCTTTCTGCCTGACTGTCTGCCCGTTACCGGACCCCTGCCTGCTTGACTACCCGCCTGCCTACCAATAAATCCCATTCCACTTACCCCGCCTCTGCCTCCCTATGTTCAGCATTTGGGTCCCCACGTTCTGTTCCCATAACACTATGTTGCTATAGCAACAGAAGCATCTCCTCATTTAGGCAGTTGGTGCAGCCAACCTTCAGAGGTCATGGAGGACAGAGGACAGGTGCAGGCCAGCGAAGGCCTGTAGCCATGGGCCCCTGTCCTGAGGTCATCATTGGGACATGTGGAACCCCGGGCAAGATGCTAGGGGCCCCAAACTAGCGGTTTAAATCTAAACCAGGTTCAAAATACTGAGCTTAGGAAATATTATTCCTTTTTTTTTCTTGGCTTTGTCCTTGATTTGCTTTGTCCTGCCTTAGCTGTGTTGGTGTTTGTTTTACAAAGACAAATTGTATGTTTAATTTTACTCTAATCTTTAAGATAAATGTACCTTCACCACATTTGTCAACTTGATCTTTGAGAATAGATCTGGTTCTGAAGCTCCAGGAGGAGCTATAGCTCCTCCATGGATTCAGCCCCTCTGCAGGTGTTCTGCTGTGATGAATTCCAATCATAAAGGATGGAGATTGGGGCGGGGCAGGTGGGTGTCTGCTCTCTGTGCGGTATTTCTCTCAGCCAGACAGCAACGTGCTGTACTGACAACGCTAATCCATCACCCTAGTCTGTGCGTGTGTGTGCAGATGTCCACGTGTATCGGTTTCCTTGGTTGTTTCTGTATGTTTGGTATGGTAAGGAATATTAAATTTGTCAATTTGTGCGTGTGTGTGTGTTTGTGCATGAATATCTGTAAATATCTGATTATCTCCATGCCAACCGCATTCATCCACATCACATCACATTTGTGTGAGTAATCACATTTGTTTAAATTGACCTTGTGATATAACATTTGAGTGGATTGGCAGGTATAGCAAACTATATGTATTTAAACTTGTTAAGTGATTTTCTATCTTTCTTTTGTTGCTCAGTAGAAATGTGAATGCAACTGCTTTTATTTGCTTTGATCGGTAAGTACTTAACTGGAATGATCACCTGCAGAGCACAACAGACAAGGGCACATTGGCTAAAAGCTTTCACGTTGGATGGATCTTAGGGGAAAAAAGCTTTTCTGGAGCAGCCCCAAAAGCCATTAACATTGAGTAGTCCTCTGTTCAATCCATTTCTTCTGTGTAATATCAAAGTGATCTACTCTGAAAATAACACAGGTTATTTTCAGATCTGAAAGTATTCATGATTCACATACAATTTGAATCATGCACGGTTTGCTTCCAGATTATCTTATTTGCTGGGTGTATGAGTATTTTAGAACGAGAACGATATACGTGTAGAACGATATACGTGTGGTTCATCATTTGACCGCCAGCACCCTCTAGTGGTTATATGTGTAAACAGCTCGACAAAATATGTTATCCAGTCATAAACCAACTAAACTTTGAATGGTTATGAGAATGAACACAAATAAGAAATTATACGATACCAAAGTTAAATAGTTATATTTACAAAACAAATATATATATATATATATATATATATATATATATCACTGTCAGTTGGAAACATCAGCAACTCTCAATATTATCAACACTGGCCAGAGGAGAGACCATTGTCAAAAACAACGAGATCAGCAGACAGAAGAAACAACGTCATCAAGATGAAAGCACTTAGTGATCCCACAGGGAAAAGGGGAAAGAGAGAATGTCAGGTTTTCTGGAGTTAAACCACCGGAGGGCGCAATTAGCCATGCATAGAAGAACGAATCGGTCTGAAATGCAGGGCTCTCAAGTCTCACGCATTCGGCGTGAGACAGACGCAATTCAACCCATGCACACGCTCACACGCCACGCTTCATATTTCTCACGCAGTGAAATTACAAGGATAGCGCCCACCAATTTGGGCCGCTATTTAACAGCGGAACAGGTACATCAAATGGGTTTCCCGTACGTAGGGTAACCAGACGTCCTATTTTGGGTTAGGGTTAGGGTTACTTTTTGAGACACTTTAAAAAAAATGTGTGGCGGAATTTCGAAAATCGTCCGGGATTTTATTAAAGCCTCATACATGTTCACATTGAATTTGCGTTGCGTTTCTCTGGGTCGTTCACAAACTTGTTAGGCTACGCCCTCCCCTACTCAGTTCTGTTCGCTTTGCATTGGTGGAAGTGAGTAGGGGGAGTGGTTAAGTAGAGCCTTCAGATTGGACGGTTTGACTTACTTAGTTACCGTCATGCAGGGGCGTAGGAATGAGTTTAACATTGGGGGGGACACATATCGGAAACCTGACAGATCCGGTATAATTTTTAGGTGGGACAAATGCGCCTGTCTCCGATATTGGAGGGGACACGTCCCCTCCATCCCCCCCGGTTCCTACGCCCTTGCCGTCATGTATTTTTTTTTTTTTCCATTATTGTTTTATAGGGACAAACATTAACAAATTTCTCCTACAGGGGATTGATAAAGTTCTATATATTGAACAGAAAGAAACACTTGGTCATACTTTACACACTTTACCACGGCATTGGCCTACTTAATGCCACAGATATATTTTAAGCATTGCACTGAATTCCACATAAATATATAATTATGTTTTTGCACGTTTGCAACGTTTAAAAGTTCAGGGGAAAGTATATGCCTCTACTGGTGTTGCTTAAGCCAATAGGCTTTTGAGGCAGTGTTGTTTCTGAATATTAGTGGGCCAATAATGCTTACTATCATACATTAGTCACCATGACATTTATAACGTATAAGCAGGTCACAAGCAGGTCACCCCCCCCCTACCCCCCCCCCCCCCCCCCCCCCTCTGAGGTGAGATAAACTAGCCAATCAGAGAGACCAAGTGCTACCCACGATGCATACACACCATGCAGGCCTACAGCAGAACCATGCTGTGTTGCTTTATAACAAGTCATCTCAAAAAAGCCATAGTTTATGAGGAGAAAACTGTAAATGGGGTCTTGGAGATCACGGGCCATGAATTATAGCTATGAGGTTTGTTGGTCATCGAAATATGGGACATGTTAAGAAACCATCTTTTTTCCTTATATCTTATTATAAAAATGCAGTTTAGGGTTTATTTCAACATTGATTGTATTGTAGTGAGTGTAACATAATTCACCTACAGTATTTTGTTATGTGTTGTTCTTTACACTGTGTTAGGCATGTCGTTTACTGCAAGTACTAACGGCTGCGGCCTGCTGCAATGCAATGGGAGGCGGGGCTTGACCGTCCAGCAGGTCAAGCCCCGCCCATGACACACGCTTGCCCCGCCCATGACACACGCGTCACATGCCAAGCTCTGCGTAGAAGTTCAGGGACAGTCGGGATTTCGGAAACTCAGGATGGAGGATATTGTGTTTTTGCAAGTATTAAATAGGTAGATTTCATCAAGGAGAAATGATGTCGGTGAGTGAAATTACGTTGCTACAATAAATGCATTAAATGAAAAACTTTATTCACATCTCTCGACTCGACTCGTGAACAATCACTATGTTTTCATTTGAAACGTCTGACATGCAGTGAAATGTCTCTAGTGGGATGTTTTGCACTAATTGCACAGGGTGTCCGCGCATCCTTAAAAAGTCTTAAATTTGTTACAAATGTCATATGCTGGTCTTAAATACTGTTGCTCAAGGTCTTAAATTTGTCGGGGCAGGACTATATTTTTTTATTTTTCTCGTGGGACTTTTCAGGAAGGACATGTAGAGAGGCTTCTTTCTTGCTAGCTGCATATATAAACGATTATCTGCGTGCTTGCTAGCTAGTCTGCGACAATGGGTAGGTGCAAATTCAAGGACAGTTGGCTGGAAGACGTCCGTTTCCGGAGTTGGCTCGCGTCTGTTGCCAACCCCCACCATCGCGTGTTTTAGGTCTTAAATTTCATTCAAGGTGGTATTAAAAAGGTCTTAAAAAGTCTTACATTTGACTTGCTGAAACCTTGCAGATACCCTGTTGCAATGATGTTAATTACAATATATTTGACTGGGTGAGGTGCACCATTTTCTTTATTTGTTCTTTCCCACTAAGCCTGTACAATAGGGGGCAAGCTATTCTGTAACTGTATGTTCATGATCAATAATACAGTTTCCTTTAAAGGAAACATTCATTGTGTGTTTTCTTCATATTGCATTGCAATAGCCTGTTTAAAGCGATCATATATGCAGCAAACAACTAATCAGCACTGATACTATATGCTAATAGATAAAGGAGTGACAATACCACAGTAAATGCTTTGAATTTTTCTTAAGATATAGCTGTGCAGTATTCTTAGGAAAAAAGGCATATGAGAGAAGGCTCATTACAACTAGAAGAGACATATGACTTTTATAGATATACTTTTAAAGACTTGAGACTTATAATAATATTAATGCTAATATGCCTTGTGTATCTTGAATCTAATGGTCACTTGGTCTTCTGTTTTTGTTCAGCATCCGACCCATTTCCGAGCCAGCGAGGAGCCAGTTTTTCCCTCAGGGGAATCATATAACTGTCTTTGTTGTTCCTTTAAGACAAGACAGCATCACAGTATGAAAAACCATATGAAAAACCATTTAGATGCAGCAGTCCGCCACGGAGGTATTGTCACTCTTTGTCACTCTTTGTGTGGTCTACAGAAGCACATACTGTACTTGTGTTAGGCTGTCAATAACTCTTATGTAATAAATATTTTGTTTTGCAGAATACCGTATCTGCAAATTCAGCTTTAAATGCAGAGACACTCACCATTTTCACTGCCTCACCTGTGAGACAACTATCATAAGAAGGAACCATTTCATTGCTCACTTGAAAGTCTGTTCTGTAAGATCTGTTCCCAAGAGCCAAAAAACATCCACCGTGAGCCCCGTAGCAGCCACTGTCACGGAGAGCCCAATAGCAGCCACTGTCACTGAGAGCCCAATAGCAGCCACTGTTGCTCAGAGCCCAATAGCAGCCACTGTCACTGAGAGCCCCGTAGCAGCCCCAGCTCCCGCTGATCAGCCACAAATACATGTGCGTGGACAAAAGCAGTTTAAGATCAAGTGTGTACACTGTGGCCTTCAACTCAACAGACGCAATTTGAGGGTGCATATTAAGAGGAAACACTCTGGGCAAAAAAAAGACATCACTGCTGAAGCAGCCACCTTTACTGAGAGTTCAGCCACTGTTGCTCAGAGCCCAATAGCAGCCACTGTCACTGAGAGCCCTGTAGCAGCCCCAGCTCCCGCTGATCAGCCACAAATACATGTGCGTGGACAAAAGCAGTTTAAGATCAAGTGTGTACACTGTGGCCTTCAACTCAACAGACGCAATTTGAGGGTGCATATTAAGAGGAAACACCCTGGGAAAAAAGACCTCACCGCTGAACGCCATTTAAGCTGTCAGTGTATTGACCCACAAAATGGTATTTTTGCTGTTAAAAAAACATTCACTGGTCCAAGCAATCCAATTCATGTAATTAAAAAAACATCTGGCACAAACCTACAAGTTAGGTGTGAATTGGACTTGTGCAAGGCCAATGCTGAGTTTGCTGAAAGAAGCAATTGTTTGGCATTTGAATGTGATCACCTGCAGTCACTCACATATTGCCCACCTGTTAGTGACACCATTGCACTTGAGGAAAACATTTTAAACCAAATGGTCAAGGAAAGGTGGTTTGGTGTGGCCAAAAAACAAACATGCCAGCAACTACAAACAGAAGCAAACAATAAGGGAGTGCCTCTGTCGTGTCTGGTTAATATTGGAGGACCATGCAGCAAAATCTTCGTTTCTGTATATGAGCCGCGCATTTCTTACTATAGTAGATTAGGACGTGTGATGGTGTCATATGACAGCAACAAAGTTGAATGGTGCTGCCCATGTGCAAAGCCAAGGCAGACATGCACCCATAAATGCATTGCCAAGTGGCATTTGTTTCAAATAACCCCAAACCTTTTTAAGAATATCCCTGATGTTGAAGCCAATGAATCAATCGAAAATGCTACCGAGGATGTGGAACAACTGACACAGGAACAAGCGCAGTATCCACCTGAGGATCCAGTGTTGACCAAAATGGTCAGATACATCTTCCGGAAGAAAATCCCTGCTGATCTGCCTCCCGATCTTCTAAAGTCAAAAAATGACTTTCCACAACATTTGATTCCAAATGAGAACAACTGCACAGAGTGCACAGGCCTGCCACAACTTGGAGAACCGCAACTTATCACCTCCCAAGCCAGAATTGTGACTGACTGAAATAATAGAAGGTTTTATTCTCCTCTTCCTTGTTTTTCATAAACCAATGCATATTTGACGGTTGTGGCTTACATAACCCTGTGTGATGTTAAAAGCAGCGCAAATAGGTGTATATTACAGTTTTGTGAAAAATGTACAAATTGGCTGAAACAGCCTGAAACATTTATAGTAATGAATTTTAATATTACATGTTGTCCACAGCATGCAGCAAACATGTATAATTCAAACTGATTGAAACTATGCTGACAGATTCACATTTTTTATGCTTGTGTGTTTTGTTTTTCTATCTAGGAATATCCACATACTGCAAGCATTGCTCTACCTGTGGTATGGTCTACCGCTACCAGGAGTGGAGGGATGGAGTGCATAACTTTGATGACCATACTATTCTGTCATTGCATGTTTGTGTATTCCTTCAAAACTCTCTCCAGGTAGAAAACATTTGTACAAAGTAAAATTATTTCAGAAGCCTTAACAAACTAATAAAAGACTGATTTGTTTTACATTTGAAATTACTTTTTATAGACCCACCAGTCCATTGGAAGCGCAGTAGATGTGCTGGAAAGGACCTGTGGAAAATCCTTCCCGTCCAAACAGAGGATTTTGAATGCATACCTCCATTATGAAGCCATGACAGATCACACATATACCTATTCATGTGTGTCATGTGGTTACCATCCTGTCACAGTTGTCATGGATCTTCATAAGAAAGGGGTTTTCAGTATGCCTGGTAAGCAAACACTTTACATCCTCGTCTTTATTTTTCATTCCCGACATTTTAATGAAGTTTGTACTCCTGTCTGTCATCTGAGGCTTTTTTTTTACATCAGAACAGATTGCCCCCTGGGGGCTAATAAAGTTGTTTAAACTTGAACTTCATGGACACTGTTTGCCTATAACTATTTATTACACCTGGAATTTGTTGTTCTGGTTTTTATTTCTAGTAAGCAGCATTGAGCAACCGCCCCCTGATTATGATGGAAAAGTAAATGTGAAGGAGTTCTGGGAGTCAGTGTCCCTGGAAATGGTCAGTCGTGGACTGGTGCCAAGTAAGTATGCTGTGAAGATTTTTCTGCTTATCCACTTCCTTTTTCCCCACATCACTTCCTATTTTCTTTCTTTCTCTCTGGTTGGTTGGTTGTTTCACCCTTAGATTTTTTGATTTAACACACCTACACTCAAGACAGCACCCCTTTTACTCTCTCTTTTCCTTAACATGGGGTGGCAGATCTGGTAACCATTTTCTTTAGTTCATATTTTACCTAGTTAATTTGAAGCTTAATTAACCCCATAAAGACATAACGGTTAATTGATTAGTTTAAATTTAATCTTATTAAATTGTCAGTAATGATATTCAAGATAAGCACCAAATTCTAAAAATTAAGTGGGGACTCAAAAAATAACTCTTAATAAATTAATAAATCTTTTATTTACCCACAGGCTACGCAGGGAGGGGGAAGAGAGGGGAGCTGCAGGGGATTTACAGCGAGAGCTCACACCCGGCCTTCTGCCCCAACTTCTGCCAGATGTGCTTCCCTGAGTAGAGTTGTGAATTTATCGGTGAGTGTGTCTTATCTCAAAACATTTTTCAAAGCTCTGACAATATTTGATTTTTTTCATCCTTCATGATACGAAGCCTGCAAGGCTAGTTCAGGCAGACGACTCATGCTGCGCCCATCGTGATGAACTGATCAGTCACATGCTCTCCTCATTCAAATAAGGCGTGCTATTTAAACCCCCCCCAGCTTACCTGCTCATCCCAGGCTATGCTGCTGCTGCTTAGATCTTGCTGCTGCTGCTCCTATGGGGTTTTGGAAACCCACCTCCTACCTAGCATCCACCTGTGGGCTCTGTTTTTATGTTTCCCGATGGATGGGTCTGCAAAGCAGATCATTAAAGGAACGAATAACCAAGGCAGAGCCTGTCGCCAAACCTGCTGCAGCTATGCTCAAGGATGCCTGTGCTGTGCAACCATGCTCAAGAATATGCTACGGCAAATCGAGTAACATGTTATGCTTTCCTTTCAGGAGGGACAGAGATGACAGGACATGACCCTCTCTCATCATTCATGCTTCATTTATTTGTTTTCTACTGCTTATATTGGTCAGTTATATGTTGATATGTTTAACAGGCCAATAAATGAAAATAATTTTCTTGAGTCCTTGAGTCATTTTATCTGTAGTTAGATGCTGCAGATGATTTTTCAGTCTGTGGTGGCAAGATTGTTTTTTTCTATTCTCATTCTGCTGGTGAGGTGGCATCAGACACAAGGATGCAAGGCAAAAAAACTGGGAAAACTACTTGGTGGTGGAGAGATGTACACTGAAGATGAGAGGCCATTCAGAACAACCACCAGGATCATCCACTTCATCACATCTTTATGGATCAAGAAAAAAGGCATTGAAATAACTTGGTCTGCATGAATGCTGCACCAATATTATATGTGTGTATACATATATATATATAGATGTATATTTTATTTTTTTTGCCTGACCTACTGAAACATTTCTTTTGGTAATGATTTGCATTATTTGCTATCACTGGCTTTTTCCAATCATCTATCATTATGATATTCCATGAAAAGGGTTGCACTTTTTTACTTAACCAGTCAACTGAGAACCACTGCCCTTGATTACCTGGACAAGTCCCAAAATACACTCCACATAAACGGGCACATACAGTAACAAAGGCAGTGACACATCAATACAGGTCATGATGCTGTATAGGTGAGAAGGGGTGAAAAAAAGTTTTTCAAGGTATGTTTTTTAGACTGATGCAGACCTACATCATTGGAAGATAGTAAAATTATAGAAAAATTATATAATGCTTTCTTTGATTGTTGTACAGTCTAATTTTTATAGCCTATATAATTGATGTAGCCTATAAAATAATCACTCACTTCTCTGCATTTTGCTGTTCTCGGGTTTCCGTTAATGACAAACCTATCTATTAATAGCAAAAACACAATATGTCGCTGCAAAAGACATTGCAAAGACAGTTTTTATAGGGTAGTAGTAGGGGAAAATCCTCCCCAGGCGCTGTTTCTACTGAGTTTCCGAAATCCCGACTGTCCCTGAACTTCTACGCAGAGCTTGGCGTGTGACGCGTGTGTCATGGGCGGGGCTTGACCTGCTGGACGGTCAAGCCCCGCCTCCCGCTGCAGACGATTGTATTGCAGCAGGCCGCAGCCGTTACCCACTAGAGGTGGATTCAATGATTCGTTTACGTGAACCAGTTCGCGTCAGTCAGTTCGCCAAGATGAGTCGTTCGCGAATCGTTCGTTCGTTCGTTCAGCCCAGTTTCCGGTTCAGTCCAGTTTCCGTTTCCGGTAGCGGTGAATCGCATCATGCAATGCACCCATTGCATGGTTCTCAGCTGAGTCAGTCAGACTCAGTGCTACCGGAAACTCGACTGAACTGGTTCAGTCGAGTTTCCGGTGAATCGAATGGCGAATCGAATCACTTTATCCTGAAAGTTGAGTCAATATCGTTAATTTTATATATTAAAAAAATACCCGAGATAAAGGAACAATGTGAAACCCTAACCCTAAAATGTAAACACCAGGCTACTTGACAAGAAAATGTAACGGACCACCTGAGGCTTTACTTCACCTCAGAGATAATGCGTTAGTTAATAATGATATGCCTTGCGGCATATCATGCGGCATCACCTGCGCATAGTGCTGCTGCGTAGGCCTACATGGACGTTCCAAGTATGTTTACTTCATGTATCGTTGAAGCTAACTAAGTAAACCCTAGTTATAACTATAACCTGCTCCTGGTGCAGTGCAAGCAACAGTGTGTGCCGTGAGTCGCCTCGGTCCCTCGACTTCCTGAACGAACTGTCTGCGAGTCGTGGGTCTGGGAGGAGTCAATTCTGAGTCGCGAACGAGACGACCGACGCGAACGAGACGACCGACGCGAACGAGAGAGAAGAACCAGTTCGGATCGTTCGTTCTAACGATTCGTTCGTTCGAACGAATCAGTTCGCGACCGAACCAACTCTATTACCCACTCGTTTACTGTCTCTGTGTTTCAGGGATCGCTGTCCCTTTAAGGATTACGAGCTTCTCATGACGCGGAGCCCGATGCCGCATATGTTCAATTGCAGCACGTTTTGATTCCTGTTTTTCTAAAACTAAATAAACGAGTCACACAACTGTGTGCTCAACGTGCGAAATTGTATCCTTCATTTAATTCAATTTCCACAGTATGTATCTAGGTTATCTCATTGTTACTTACATCTTCAGTTAGTAACGCTATATTAACATTGCTCCTTATGTATATTCCTCCTCTTTTAACTACAAGGTCCGGTTTGATGTATTAATGTATTGTCGAGTTCTACTGGTGAATGATGGGATCCTTTTTGTATTGTTTTCCAACCTAGTGCTACCGAAACCTTTAACCCAATGTAGTTTATACATAACGTCTCTGGTCTGGTTCTGATGAAGTGCGGCTGGACCCCTGGTTCTGCACTCTGGCACTCTGATGTTCTGCGACTTATCTTATCAGAGTCCTCAGCTTATCTGCACACTGATGGCAGAGAGCCATACGCTGTCCCACCCTACCCACCCACCCATACTGGTTAGTTGTACACACACACACGCACACACACACGCACACATACACAAACACTCTCACACACACACACACACACACACATTCACACACACTTCACCACCATCACATCACACCCCAGCACAGCATTCTATAAAGTTTCCTGGTGTGAGATGAGTCAAGTGTATTAACTTCATGTATGGTTGACCCTCATCATCATGTGTGAATGAGTGAGGTCGCCTTCCTTAGTGCAACTCCAACAGGAAGTATTTTGCTTCACCTACCTTACAACATTATAGAAGTATAAACTAAATTTATTTGGATTAACTGACTTTTTGTCCGACTTTGCCTAAGCTCAGTATTCTAACGTCTTCAGAATACTTTACAACCAAATTAATGTGTAGCACTGGCCTAGACGTTATCTCTCCCCGGTGTCTCTGTGTGATAAAGCTTCTGTTTTTATGTGCTTTTTCCCCCCAATATGAAACCCTGGAACCGCTCCAAGCCTTGGTTGAACTGGATGGATGATTCCGGTTTAGACGAGGCTGAGCACAGGCATTAATCCCTGTCACTACATCCACTCCATCTTCTTTATTTATAATTCCTACTTTCTTAATTTTCATCTTACCATCTTTCATTTTGAATTGTGCCTCATTGGTGAACGGGCTCAGCAGCGGAGACAAACTGCAGCGCGGCGGCGCGGGGATGGAGGAGGAGAGCGGGGAGCCGGGCCTGGTCAGTGTTACGGTCCACTGCCAACATGGATGCCAGCTAGTCAGCGACCTGCCTTCCGAAGCTTCTTCCAGAACTCAACTTAGCCTTGTTTACAGAACCAAGTAAGGTCAGCCTAAAGAGGCTGGGGACAGACGGCCCTGGGAATAGTTTGAGGTGGGCCTCGCTCGGGGCTCCGGGCGGGGTTGATGCACAAACTGCTAAACCCTGGCTTTTGTTTTTGTAATTCATTGCAATAGTGCAATTATATAAGAAATTGGTCTGAAAAGGAATTGCATATGGTTTATCCAGATTATAATTAATGTTAATTATCAATTCAAAGTACAGATCTAATAAATAAACTATAAGAAATCAACCAAATATGAATTCATGTACTACTGTATATATATTTTATAAACTAGTGTTCTATTGAGAACCTTTGAAACACCAGATCAATGTATAGAATTCTGTTTCTCCTGTAATCGCTCGCTCTTGGCTCAGTCGGAACAGCGTCAATAGATGGACGGCGATTTGGAGCAGGAACAACAGACCAAACACATCCAAGCAAACCTTTCCCATCTATGTTTTTAAAGAGCGCTGCCTGGAAGTTAATTTGTGGCTGGGGGTTTCAACCAAACCAAATCCATCAGTTGAAAGCTTCAACTGGGAGCTGGACATGGCTGAGAAAGCTTCTCCTGGACTTCAGCCGTTGGGCCAGTGGTACATGTCCGTAGAGGAGTTGGCATTCATCACTGAGGCCTTGGCCATCTCTACTCGGCTGGTGACTTCGCGTCTCACATCAGCAGGAGCAATGCCAGCGAGGAGGTGCAGGTTGTTTATGTTGGTGGGGTTCAAGCAGCCAATGATTGAGCGGCAGGCGTTATTCAACGCTGGGTCTAGCTTCTTGGTTTCTCCCAAACAGGACACGCAAACTCCTCAGAGGAGAAGCACAGGGCCAGAGCAGTAGATCTTAATGTGTGTGCTGTGGCTCCCCATTTGTGGTCAGCTTCGGGAGGGAGTTATTCGGGAGTTAACTTTCAGTTTGGTGTTTTTGACCTTATAGGAGAGAGTGCGATCCGGTGATACACCAAGCTCCGTAGGAGCTTATGATGATGTTCCATTGAACTAAGATTTCAAATAATGCAGATATAATAATGCAAATAACACATACAGAATACTGCAGTGCACTCTCGTCCTCTATGGTAAGAAGAAATGAGCAAGCAAGCCTACCTACAGAAAACCACAGAAACCCCTTACATTTGTACTCTTTCCGCTGATGACGCTAACACAGAATCAAAAGACGCTTGACGAGACACCTCAAAACAATTAGAACATGCTGTTTCCTGTCTAAGAGTTGGAAAACAATGTCTGGAGGAAATGGAGACTACACACAACATTGCTATGATGTTTTAGTAAAAGGTCATACAGGCTATCTTACATACTACATACTATCTTATTTAAATAACCTTGGCCGGTGTGGTGAGACCCCTAGATCAATGGGTGACATTGTCTTAGTTTAAATGTAAATTGGCCAGGATTCTTTTTCAACTCCCAACCCCTCTGGTGGAGGCCCCATCTGACCTTGGGCCGTGGGGAGTCATTGAGATCTATTACATACCAAACAAGTACAAAGCAGCTACCATGACTGGATTGCTGTTTTTCCAACACAAGCTAGCACATGCTAACTGCCCTGGCTAGGTAGCTTTCTGCGATAGTGCCCCAAACGAAAAAATCGCCACACGGGCATCTTTTATAAAGTCTATGCCATCCGTGACTCGGCAGGTTAGCTGACATCTGGTCTGGAAGCTGGTTCGACCTTTGGCCATCTCCTGTCAGAAGCCACAATGGTCCCCTTAACAACAAGATGTCACCCTAAACTGCCCCCCCCCCCCACTGAGCCCGTCGCTTCCCCGGCTGGCTGAAAGATGGCTGAATGTGAGATATGATGTGTGAATAGGCTGCAGCCAAACTCAGTTACCCAGATGAACACTTTATTAATCTATTGTTTTCATCATGAACAGCCATGTGGATGATGGAACAAATGCTGACGTGCTCTGCAGGCTTGGCTTTGCGGTGCGGTATGGAGAGTGAAACCCTGTAAGTCTGTCACCTCATTCCCCAGCCTGGTCAAGCAGTTCACATGCACAGGAAGCTGCCAGTCCGGGCTTCTCAGCTCCAACAGGAAGTGATTTATTGTTCTCTGTAAATATTTCACCACTCGGCATACAGGGCCCACATGTGTTCATGCTTTATGTTCCATTCAGTCTACGTTTTGGAGGTCGGGTGACCTGGTGCCAAGGCTTGAAATGATTATTGTTTTTTTTATCATATAAGTGTAAGGGTTATAAAAGCAGGTGCTTGTAAAGTAGTGTGAGGGTACAGCTGGATTAATGTGTGGCTCGAGACAGGTGTACAGGAGCCAGAACCTGGAGCACAGGAAGTGAGGTTACAGTGTGATGCACGGACTAGGCTCTCGCTGTCCAGGTCAAGTTAGCTTTAAGCTTCATGGAAACAGGGAAACATCCATCATACAAATACATCCTGCACTAACATGAACACTCACATGCAGAGACATGCATGCACATATGCAGACACACGCACACACACACACACACACACACACACACACACACACACACACACACAAACACACACGCACTAACACACACACACACACACAAAGACACAGATACACTCTCTTGTTCGCTCTCTCACTCTCTCTGTTTTTGAAACACACAGCAGATACGCAATCTAATTAATGGGCAGAATGTGCTATAAACTGTTGTTTATAGTACATTGAGTGTTGTTACCTCATTTTTTACCTTGTGTTTATCATAGAGTGACAGTACCTCAGGCGACACACAGCCCTACATCCAGTACCCTGCTTACTGTGGCCTGCTAGGATTCAGTGTCTGATATACAATGTTTCCACTGAGAACCCTCGCTTACCAGAGGAAAATAAAACACAGTTTGACCTTGTGCATAAGTTTCTTTACGTTTTATTGCTGTCTTGTAAATGATTGTGTTGCTATAAGAAAGAGGTAATTATACAGATTCATCCAATGGGAATTAACAACCATTCTTATCTGGGCTCTATCTGGTTCACGTCTAACCACACTCCTTCGGTGATAAGAAAACGGCAAAAGTGTATTAGTCAACAAAAGATCTTTTCCCTAATAACTGTTCTTTATTTGCCTCGGTCAGGAATGCAGGCATAGTTCAAATGAATCTTTTAGGACAGCAGTTGGCAGTCACACAATACTTTTTAAGTGTGTGGCGTAACTGTTCTGTGTGTGTGTTTGTGTGTGTCAAGGTTCTGGATCGGAAAGTACAAGGTTTTGAAGTTTATCTTAACCTCATCTAATTATCTTAAGGCGCAGCCTATATGGAATGAACAGACACTCACAAACACACCAAAGAAACACACACGTTTGTAAACATAATTGGCATGTGTGCCCCTGGTGATTTGAGCGCATCAATCATCCACATTAGAGCCCGTCAGAACGTGACAGAGCGACGGGAAACAGGTTATGGTCTTGCAGCGCCGTTAAAAAATACCAGCACAAACAAATCAACCTTCATTTGGGGTGATCTCGTGATGAAAAGAAAGATAGGTAGGGGCGAACCCAAAACCTTACTTTACACTTATTTGGAATCAATGACAAGCTTTTAGTTATTCTGACGGGACACGCTTTCAATAACACCTGGTCAGCGCCAAGTGCTGCCTGCTTTTGTCTGTAGCCGTTGACTATGACTATGTATTTATCCAGCTGTTGCACAACAGTATGCATCGACTGCAACAGATTGCATTCTGGGATCAGGCATCAAAGGCCGTGTGCACTTATTTTAAGCATGAGATGTGATGTGGAATGTCTGGACAAATACATGAAATATACCTCACCCTCCTCCTCCCTATGTATATACATAAGTAGCCTTCTCTAGTTCCCTATTGTGATCACAGACACAAGACATTTAGTTGCCCATATGTTTAGTGATTATGTGTCTCGGGTCATGACAGATCCTGTGTGTATATTTAGTGTCTTAAGTATAAAAAGACAAGGCAAGGTGAACAGTCTGCTGTTTGTTCTGCTGGATGGCTGGAGGGGAAATAGTTGCCGGTTGTTCAGACTTGTTCCTCTAAAGCTTATATTAAAAGACCAGCCGAAAGTGTAAATCTGCAGCAACTAAATGACACAATCAACTGCCTCTCGGAGGGGCGGAGAGGGGGGGGCAGAGAAAGAGAGAGAGTGTGTGAGAGAGAGAGAGAGAGAGAGAGAGAGAGAGAGAGAGAGAGACAGACACACACACACACACACACCGGCCCCCAGAGCCCTCTTCCCCTCCCCCGCCTGGACGCACGCACAAACCTACACACACACACAAAAAACACTGACACACAGACGCCTATGTGCACCCTAAACAACCACAGATTGGTTGTAAAATTAATGGCCAATAGTTATGTATCTGTGACTTATTCAACCTGAGCCCATCATCATATACTAGACCCCTATGTATACACACGTTATTCTGTAGGACAACAGACTCCAGCACAGATGATGATCCATTATATCAATAGTAGCCTTCGGATGAGCATTGACGATATCAAAAGCAACACAACCAGATATTGCAGTATTGATGTGAGGGGAAATAAAAACAATAATTCACCCTCATTTTTGATGTGCCAAGTCAAGTCAAAGTTATGTGTGGGAGGGATTCCACCAGGAAAGGAATCTACGGGTCACAGACATGTCTGGAGGACTTTCGTCACAGCAACTGGACCCATGAGGATGGAATGGGGGAGTTGGCAGAAACCCCCCCCCCCCTCTCTGGAGAACCCAGTGCATTTTCTATGGTTTTCCCAGGCAGGGAAAACTTGTTGTTGCCCATATTAGCATTAGTATTTTAGCATTCCATATTAGCACGTCAGCATTCCTTCCTGTGTCACTGTGACAGCTTGCTTATAAGTTTGCTAGCATTACCTCCATATCAGCATGCTCATTAGCATGTTAGCATTCTTCTCCAAGTGGAAGGCCTTCGATGTTGATCAAGAATGCGAGCAGGCTAATATGGAATGCTAACATGCTAATTTCCAGCTGGACTGCATCGTTGGGTCTGTATAAGCAACACTGTGAAGATAGTATCAGTGATCACAGCAGCTGAAATGTACAGTGTTTGCTGCATTGTTTTGGTCATAGGAGAAAATAGCTTTGCAAGTCAAATACATGCTAAGAAAATTGTATTGTATGTGTATTGTATTGTTTTATTGTTCTTTTTTTCATTTAACTATTCAAATGATTCACTTTAATGAGAATCTTTGACCATTCTCAGATTTTTCACTTTTGTCCTACTATTATTAATGGAAGAGAAATATATACATATATTAAAAAATATATAAATGTCCCCAAAGTTTAAATCAAATCTCTATTAATGATAATAGTAGGACCATCCACGCCAATACTGCCTAGGGAGGTTGATATGAGGCATTCTAGGTAGGGCCTACTCCCACTATTATATCACATTCCTCATATGTTAGGGCCCAGCCTAATACCTACCTACCTACCTGACACATAACGTCATATGTTAGGGCCCACCCTAATACCGACCTACCTACCTGACACACAACGTCATATTTTAGGGCCCACCCTAATACCGACCTACCTACCTGACACACAACGTCATATGTTAGGGCCCAACCTACTACCAGTTTTAACATGGACTCCTGTCACAAAACCTTATATGTTAGGGCCCACCTTAATACCAGGCAGGGTTTAACATGGACTCTGACAAACAAAGTCATGCAACATCGAGGCTGCCCCACATACAGCGTGGATGGATGAGTTTGGGGGCTGCTGGTCGGTTCTTTAACGACCAGAGCAGATCAGGGTCTCTCAAGCTTAAGACGATGCAAGGCTGAACAGGATGTGCGCTGTGCACTATTCACTGTTGAGCATAAGGTAAATACAGAGGTGGATTACCAGTCAGAGAGTAATGGATAATGAGGGCCAAACCCATCATTTGCAGTCCTGTTTATTTAGTTTGTATGAAATAAAAGGATTGGACCATTAATTTCATGTGTTTCAACATATTGCTCCTAGTGAGAAAGGATTGGTTGTTTCCTGGTCAAATAAACATCAAAAACGCAAACAAATCAAAACAATATCCAGTTGGTTTGGTAGGTTTAGGGTTTCATATTTCCATTATACGTCTTACCCTCAGGGTGATACCTTTATTGCCTTTCGGGACAAATATGGTTTTACGTCACAAACTTGCCTGGTCAGCATAAACATCCTCCCATGGGGAAATATCTCCCAGCAAAGTTGGACTTTATTTGTGTGGAGAAATACTGAACCGAAACTGGCGGCTGGATGTACACAACAACTTATTTCTACCATACAGCTGTTTCCATTCACAATACGCGGGCTGCTGGTACAGCACACACTGCATCCCCCTGTGTGCATGTGAGGACTGATGTCCAGGTTACCCAACATGACTCATCACCTGAGCTCAGTGCTTACAGCACCACACAGGGACCACACTCATCACAATGGATTAACATGACCTCGGTGGATTTACCATATGATGAACATTCAAAGTATGAATTAAAGAAAAGGGGGCGGGGGGGGGGGGGGGGGGGTTCTTAAGTATATGTGTATATTTTATATATTTGTAATTTATATTTGCTGGACTATAAACTTATTTACATAAATACTTCAAATATGTATTTTTTAAGAGCACATGTTATGAACACTTCTTTGAAAAAGGCAACTTTTTGAAGTTGTGTGGTTGGGAGATGTTTGGTTTCACATATTGATTTATTTGAAAAGGTTTGGTGAGAGAAACAAGTTCAGGAGAAGGTTCAACAGCCAATGAAAAGAGACAACATGACCAGTGAATTTCATATGGACATGAACCTTGCAAGTTTACCGTCACCAGAATGAGGAAAGTCATCCGATGGTAAAAAGATGTGTCTCACTCAGAACACAATTTCTGGATTCCTCATGATAGCCGATTATCATTAATTTGACCGATATCATGAACAAACGTATTTCTCTTTAATAGTTCAAATTGATGCACTCATACATAATTATGATTAATCATTCATTATATCAATAGAGTCCTACACTGCAGCTTCTTACTTATATGTTGGCTGATATTCACTCGCACCATGAGGTCCATTTAATTATTATAATACATTTGTGTGTTGTCGTGGCAATTTCTCCGGAGATTTTGCATCTAGGACAGATGAGATTTCTAAATGCAACAAGCTCACAATGGTTGTAAACAATTAACCTATTTTAATGTATGCATACATTAGACTATTTTCTAGCAGAGTGAGTCCAGAATATAGTTAGACAGAGTGATTCAAACATTTGCACATCCTCCTCACATTGCAGATGTCAATAATCAAATCAGGGAATGTTTACCCAAGACACAGAGTTGGCTTTGTTCTCATCAGGCAGAAGAGTGCATAAGGGGACGGCCTCTCCGCTGTGCCCGTTTACCCCAGGTATAAATATCAACATTTAGATGACACTGGGGAAATGTAGGGTGGCAAGACAATGCAAGGAATAGGAAACAAAACCTAAGATGATTAAAAGGAAACAAAATGTTTGTTTAAATCAAAGTGTGCAAAAGCTTAATTTAAACACACTGTAGATTAATTGTTTTTAAAGCGTTATATTACCTTTTGTTACGGCAAGCCTCTAGGACGGGGTATTCAGGAAATGATTGCCTGTCATAAGAAAGACCCACATGCGTCTTTGCGCGTTCTTCCACTCAGCGTCTGACGGCACTGCAGAGGAGGAGTGGCGCTTAGTGTCTCCAGGACTTACTTCCAATACATGCTGTCAGTTGCCAAATAGGAAGCCCAGAACACACACCGCACCGCTCCAAGTCGTGAGAGACACCTTACGGGTTGTTTATGTGTTGTGGATTGAAATGACCGCGCGCGTAAAGTAGGAACTATAAAAGACTCGTGCGTAATTGGATAACTTTGGAGAAGAATGCTTCTGAACGGTGGCAAGCAACCAAGTGCGAACCGGGCGGACATCTGAATGTTGCAAATTTTCCGTGTAGAAGATCGGGGACTGAAGGGGTAACGCAGAGCGATGAACAACACGTTGGGAGCGGCGGCACCTAGGCAGCTCACCATTCCCGTCATTATGTTCATCTTCGGGGTGGTGGGCAACGTCACCGCCATCGTGGTCCTCCGAGTATCCCGAAAGGAACAGAAGGAGACCACTTTCTACACGCTCATCTGCGGGCTGGCGGTGACGGACCTCCTGGGCACCCTGCTGGCCAGCCCCGTCACCATCTGCACCTACATGAAGGGCGCATGGCCCGGGGGGGACCCGCTGTGCCAGTACTCTGGCTTCATCCTCCTCTTCTTCTTCCTGGTGCAGCTCAGCATCGTTTTCGCCATGTCCTTGGAGAGATACCTGGCCATAAACCACGCGTATTTCTACAACCGGCACGTCAACCAGAGGCTCGCCGCGCTCACTCTGTTGGCCATCTACATCTCCAACGCTTTCTTCTGCGCGCTGCCCAGCATGGGGCTCGGGAAGGTGGCGCTGCAGAAGCCGCCGACGTGGTGCTTCATCGACTGGCGGACCAACGACACGAGCGTCGCCGCGTATAACCTGATGTACGCGGGCGTGAACTCCGCGCTGGTGCTGGCCACGGTCATATGCAACGTGATGGTGTGCGGAGCGCTGGTGTTGATGCACAAGCGCTTCCTCCGGCGCACGTCGCTGGGAGCAGACCCGAGGCGCGTAGCAGAGCTCGGACGCCGGCGGAGTTTCGGGCGTTTGGCCGGAGCGGAGTTCCAAATGGTGATCCTGCTGATCGCCACCTCCGCCGTGGTGATCATCTGCTCCATACCTTTAGTGGTGAGTAGGACCTCGTAATATGCAGCTGTAAGTGTAAGGAGTTAAGTTTCGTTCATTTTAGGAGGTGGCGCAATATTGTTGTTCGATAGGCACAACATTTGTTTTCACAGCATTTACAATAATCTAGAATATAATATTCTAGTCAAAGTCATCTTAAACTTTAAATTAAAAAAAATGCCACCATTTGGAACTTGTATGTAGTTGAGGTCGCTCGATCAGCAAACAACAGCTTGCTTACCAGGCGCTTGGCCTGGTACTGCTGTTGGCTCCGGGCCAGGCGTGACTGTGGTCACAGAGCAGGCTTGTGAACATTTCACATCAGCCACAGCCAAACCCATACCAAGGAAATGAATGCAAACTATTTGAACTCAACTATTATAACACTAATCTACAGAAACCTAACCTAGTGTCTCACTGCACGCAGCTGAGGATCTTCGTGAACCAGCTGTACACACCGGAGGCGACCGACCAGAAGATCAACCCCGACCTGCTGGCCATCCGCATGGCATCGGTCAACCCCATCCTTGACCCCTGGATCTACATCCTCCTCCGGAAGACAGTGGTCCTCAAGGTGGTGGAGAAGATCAAGTGCCTGTTCTGCAAGATGGGCGCGCGGCGGCCAGGCGGCGGTGGCTTCCTCTGCATGGACGGTCACATGACCTCGTCCATCGTCTCGCATGACTCGCCGTCGCTGGCGTCCAACACGCTGATGCGCGTCCGCGGGATCTCCAAGTCCATCAAGTGCCCGTCGGAGAGCAGCCTCGACGGGAGCTTCTCGCACGCCGGCCAGTCGGCAGGGATTAACACCGGCCACTCCGGCTCTCCATCGATGACGACGGAGAGCTTTTTGTTTGAGGGGCAGCGAAGTACAGCGGAGGGGTGCACGGCGGAGGGGACAGAGTCCGGGTCCGTGTTGGAGCCATCGGAACTAAGCGGGCTGCGCACCGGGAACGGCATGTCATCGGCGGGAGGACTTGTGATGGGCGCTAAGGACCACGCGCTTAACGTGACCTTTACCGACGTGGCGCAGAGCGCGCGGGAGAAATGCATCTGAACCGGGAACACGGAGCAAATCCACCGGGCACATGACTGATGGATACTAGACGGTGTCATGTGACTACTGAGATGTAGTGACTATTACCAGACTGTGTGATGGGTATACTGAGATGTAGTGAATATTACTGATGGATACTAGACTGTGTGATGGGACTACTGATGTAGTGAATATTACTGATGGATACTAGACTGTGTGATGAAACTACTGAGATGTAGTGAATATTACGGATGGAGACTAGACTGCTGCGATCGGACTACTGAGATGCAGGCCTAGGCCTATATGAGAAATGCAAGACTGAATGTTTTACTCAAAGTTATCATTATCGCATTTTATCTCAAATAGCCTGCAAATAGCCTCCTACAAAATACCCGCCCCCCCCCCCCCGCCCAAAAAATGTAATCTCAAAAACCAACTAGGCCTAGGCCTAAATTTACTTTCATATTTGCTTTCTTTGTGTATAGTGAACTTTGTATTTTTACAAACCAAAAGAATGGAGGGAAATTAACTTTTGCGGAGTGCATTGGCTGATTCTTCTGACTGGCTTTGCACTACCGTCGATGTGTGTCTCATGATGTTAACTTTTTAGCATTTCACATTGTCTTCTCTGTGAGAAGATCCATAAGGTTTCCATCAATTTGAGACCATGCATTCACATTTTTCTATTAAACCATACTGGTTGTCATGGCAGCATGCAGTCCAACCCAAGCTATGGAAACAGCTCACTTCGACATTTCCTAAGGCAGCTAATACTGTAACTTCTAGACAGACATACATAATACAACTTAAACTAGGCCTATAGGCTTCATCTATGATTTCAAGGAGATAATATTTTAATAAATAATGTGTATTTCCTAAATGATCGCTCAATGAAACGCTATTTTAACTAAGACTTTGATTTAAGTATAAATCATTTGGTTTCTTGAAAGTTTCCATTGTTTCCATCCCATTGTGAATATTTTCCTATTTATCAACGTTATATTTTTTCCCGAATTAACGTCATGAACTGCTGCTGACTTCTTGTTAGATCACACATGCAAATATAAATCTGTCTATTTTATGACCACTTCAAATTATAATAGGCCTATCCATTTCCAGTGAACTGTGTTGTGCCAAAATAAAATAAAATAAAAGCCTAAATCACATTTAAAAACGTTGTCCTAAGTGTAAATTCCTCTCCATGTACTAGGAGACCGCGTTACCAGACTTAGGCTACACCTTCAACTTTTCATTATGCACTTGTCTGTTCATTGCCTTTAAAACCACTATAAATGTTACGCTTGGACGTGACTTTTAATTTGAGTTCCTCTAACAGAATAAAATAGAAGAGCAGCTTGTTGCTCAGTGGACAAATAATTGTCCCGAGCAGCGGACAGCATCCAGAGAATAACGACCCAGACATGAGCCAGATTGACTATTGATCAACACGTCTGGGGTCAGATCACCCACGCAACCTCGTGGATTGGAGAGAAGCGAGAACGATTGAAAGATGTTGCGTTCTATTTGTTATCGTCTGCCCTCTGATCGCTGCTCGCGGATTGCCAAACATTTCTTCCTAATAACCAAATCAGAAAGAATCCAATAGGTCTACATACACATCGCATTAGATAACTGCTGTATGATAGCATAATTTAGTGAGGTGACTCATCTCTTCATCTCATGTCAAACATCAGCATTTAAAATTAAGTATAAAATGAAAAACACAAAAAACTTTGGTTTGAGCCAAAATAAATATTATTTTAATATAGTGGTTACTAGTCTGTTAGTAGTATTCTCTGACAAAAGTAAAGTTTGAAAAATCTTCTGAAGGTTCATGACATATTATGGATATGCAGGGCCAAGCTAAATAATTGCTCCAACAAGTTAGCAGAGATCCCAGAATGATGACTAACTATTGACACTCTTCAGCATATCGGTGAGCACACAGGAATGTGCTCCCTATGGTTACATAAATTATTTTAGGACTTTGGGCGGACTGAAATATAGTTCTTGTTTTAACAGTGCGTGTAGAAACCCTGGGAGGAACCACGCCCAGACTATTGTCCCATACGGTCTGGGGATAAAATCATGCCAAGTCACCTGCTTTTGGTTAGTGGCAGATTCCTGACCTAACACTCCCCCCATTAATATATTGTAACTGTTATCAGAAAGTTTATAAGTAGACTTTATCCAAAGCAACATCGTGGGGGGAGGGGGGGGCGACTATTATTGTGAAATCTACATTTAGGAACTTCCCTGATTCTAAAGAAGAAATGGTTTCCTGTTCAAACTGGGAAGCTGCAGAAGGCCTACTGAGCCAGATTCCAGTGACCCAGAGGTCATTCCAGAAACAGGAACTACAGAAACTGTTGTGGATCAAGGGAACAGTTCAAAATGGTGTGGTAGTATGCAGTAATAAGGGGCGGTATGTGGCTCAGGAAATTGAGCTGGTAGCTGGTAGCGGAAGGTTGCTAGCTCAATCCCCGGCTGCTCCTAACTGAGTTTTGAGGTGTCCTTGAGCAAGACCCTTCACCCTAACTGCTCCCGACGAGCTGGCTGTCACCTTGCGTGGTTGACACCAAGCCCTGCTGACCCTGAACAGGCATGCGACGAGAAGGGAGCAATGATACAGAAGGCAATGAGTAAGGTGGTGTATAGGATCGTGGCAAAAACAAAGTTATTCATATTTTTGAGGTTTTTTATTTTATTGTAGGATGTTAGGGTAGCAGAAGCCTCACAGTGAATATACAGCATGTTAAGATGTTAAGTGCCTTGGTCTTTCTTCAGATAAGAATGTTTTTCATTTCACTTCCCATATTTTGCATAATAACAATTAGAAATGTGACAACCTATGGCCTCTACGATTATTCTCGTTCTGCTTTTCTTCAACATATCAAGTAGTCCCTGTGTTGCATCCGCGGCCTTTGTGTCGCTCGCTGCAGAAGCCCAAATATGTACATACAATGACACTTAAATCTTTCTTTGCAGTGCCGCAGCTAATTAACCCTTGCGTTGGGACTGAGCGAGTGGAGGGGCGACCGGGTCCCACCTGCAAAGAAAATAAACATCTAGAGCACTACGTTAAATAAAGTCGACCCTGCTCGTGTTGTCCCTGCTACGTACTACCACCTCCGCCGGCGGACCGCCTCAGAGCCCCCGCGCTTTGACCAGCGGCGCCTGGGACGTCTCAGCGCCTTCTGCCCCCGCCACGATGCTCCTGACGTTCCCGTCGGCGTCCAGCACCACCGTGGTCCGCCTCAGCTCCTCCAGACGCCGCTGGCGCTCTGCCACCGCGGTGCACGCCTCCAGCACCTCGTCCGACTCAAAGTCGTCGTAGTCGCGCCGCAGCTCGGGCGCGTCCAGCACCAGCCGCTGGGCTTCGTCCTCCTGCAGGGTCCTCTCCTGGGCGGCCCGCTGCTGCCGCTGGAGCTTCTGGGCCCAGGCCAGGTCCTGCTCCCGCAGTGCCGGGTCCGACGGACTCAGGTGCACCGCCACCTGGAAGGAGCGCACCGCCTGGGGGAGGGATCACGTGGTCAGAGATGCGTTTTAGCACTGAATCCAACCTCCTTTTTATGAAGCTGTTCATCACCGGGTGATGACCGCTACGTGTTCACGAGGTGATGCTGTTGAAATAAGATCAGACTTTGAGATTCGGGATGGCCTTTCCCAGGTCTCTGCTTTCTGCCGTAACTAATGTAGTGTCTTGCCTTGAGGAGCGTTTCCTCCTGCTGTTAAATGATGGTGGACATTCATCGCAGTAGGCTTTCTCACAAAGTCCTCTCTCTCCATTTCACTGAGATTAATAACTGGGGGAAAATATGATTTAGTGTGTGTCCATTCAACAAATGCGAACATCACGGTATAACACATTCCATTTACGGAGGGATGGTATAGAACAGGGACTACCCATACAGGGCACAAACAATGCCATGAATCAGATTTAATCTGCCATTATCACTCAGTCCGCCTGGCGCTTCAGCGCCAGTTGCAATATTCAGCGCACAAATTGCTTCCAAAGAGTAATAGGATCATATATCAGGCCTTGGATCCAATCATTTCCTGCCAGCGACAGAGTGAAATCAATCCTCCCACAGAGCAGTATCGACATGACAAAGGATGAATAAGGGATTGAACGGACAAAGACAAGTTGGATGACAAAAGCAACAGAAAGTGATACCGTAGTTGGGTGCAAATTACAAATCGGGGCTGAATAATTAAACAGGCGATGAGTATAGACCACCTCCTCTACCACGATACGTTCAAATCAAAGTGGTTCCTCCGATGCCAATGCCAGTGACGCAGCTAGCTGCGTATTATATTTGCTGTTATGGGGACATATTGTTATAAACGGCCATCAATTCTCTGTACCAACCCCGCATTTTCTATCCTGACAAATGTAGGCGGTGTACTATACAGTTTCCGTTGTCCGGTAATTACCGGTCATCGACCGGAAAAAAATGAGGAGGACCGAAAATTCTAAATGTCTCCTGTCAGAATGACCAGGCCCGCCGCTCCCTATACGCAGAGTACGCAGAGTGCGTAGGGCACAAAGTACCTGGGGGGGGGCACCAAAAATTATGGTTTGTAAAAAAAATAAAAAAATAAAAATAATTATTACATTATTGAATTAAAAAAATATATAAATGAGTTATGAAGAGGCCCACCGTTGTTTTTTCTTAATTGCATAACCTATCACTCAATTTCGGCAATTATATGTTTTTACCTAATATATAAAAAGAGGCTCCCCCCCCCCTTCCCCGAGAATGACCAATGGAAATAATTCTCTCTGCACAATTTGAATTGTGTTTGAATATGCTACAGTGGTCATTTGTTTAGCCAATTCATGTAAAACAATTAGGGTTTTGATTGACCCGACCCGCAGGCCGGGTCGGGCCGATATTTCCCACCACTATCCTCGAGCCAGGTCGGGCCGGGCCTTTAATCGAGTGTTTGTGTTTTTTTTTTTAATCATTGCTTTATTGGCCTAATCTGAGGAGAAATCTATGCCATAAACAGAAATATTATTGTAAAAAGACACACCATGTGAAGCTATTTTTTCGTTTTGGTAAGTAGCTGTGTAATAAGCGGGATGATGTGTAGAACGTCGCCGGTCATTATCGAAAATAAGCCCCTTCAGGGCGAAGGAAGACAACGACGCGCCTGTTCGCCCTGTCGGGGCTTATTTTCCCGATAATGACCGGCGTTCTATACATTATTCCATACATATATATTTAGCAGAGTAGGCCTAAGAAACAAATGTGTAAAAAGTTACACATGTATTAAAACAAATGTCGGGTTAAAATCGAGCTCGGGCTCATAATTACAGTTAATGTGTCGGGCCGGGCCGGGTCGGACAGAACGTGCACGGGCTCGGGTCGGGTCGGGCTTGATTTTCTGGGGCCGATCTAAAAACGTTAAAATAAAACCTTCCAGGTCACATGACCGGCACCAATTTTTTCTAGCGGAAACACTGGTACTATACAAGTGTATGGTTAATGACTTGATGTAATGAAGCATCCAATAATGTTCTATTAGAAACACAGAATAAAACCGCTTAGAACCAAGTAGTCTAGACAGGGAGATATTATTTCTAGGCTGAACCAGAGGTCATGAGCGGTGCCCTTGGCAGTTCTCCTCTGATCAGCCTGTAGCCAGGATTAGTCATGTGTCATGAGAGCATTTAACACACCGTTAAAAACAAAGCCTGCTAATTCTTGCTCCATCAGAACATTTCAGATCACCTTTCCCCCCCTCCCCCGTTCTCTTTACAAGTTTATTTCCTTTTCCTCCACCGGTGTACAACTGTTCATAGAACAGGGAAAAGACATCAGGCCAAACCAGAACAGCAGCACCAGGCCCACTGCAGTCAGCAGCACCACAGAACTGGTTTCACACTTGGCAGCTGAACAAAAAAACAAACATTGTCCCGATGGACATTATCCACAGACGAATGTCAGTTGAAGAAATACCCTTGACTTGTTTCACAAAGAATGCCCTAAACAAGCACCATCGCTCAACGGGGTGCGAGCGTGTCGGAGGGACAGAGTCCTTGTTTACCCAGCGTTCCCTGCCTGGCGATAACCTGCCCGGTAAAGCGTCACAAAAGCCTGCACCTCTGTTCTCAGCCTATTGCGTTACCCGACAACATGTCTGTGCACAGACGTCCCCAGGTGTGCCTCGACATGCCCCGCTAAAAATAGACTCGGTTATCCTCTTCTGGTTCGACCTCTTCTTCCCGTAGCTCCTTTATATTGGGGGGGTGTGGCTACATCTGGCTTAGGGTTTAGTGACTTTCAACACGTCCTATTGTTGATGTAGGGCACTCCGACAGCACCGCCCCTCCGTGGCCCCTCGGGTTCTACATATATCCTCAGCTATATGCTATGCGAGTCCCGGCCCGCTGGCTGGCTTCACCCCGGCCTGCCTGGGATGCGGGGCGGTGCGGTAGCGGGATGGTTTTGTTGTTTTCTCAGGTCCTGGCCTGTTTCTGAGCTCCTCTACTCCGTGTTCCAATGCCGCGGGCCCCTCGGTAGCGCTTCCACAGCGGCTTGTTCGTCTTGAGGCTTTCATATGAAGTAATAAGCCCCGATAACAACACACACACACACACACATACACAAGACATGTCCTTGCAAACTCTGCGGTTAACGATTCCACAACAGACTCTCTTTCTAAGAGGACATGCTCCGAGGAGGGCAGGAACCACTACTGGTTGGGCTGTGGTTGGACTAGAGTGGCAGATGGTATGGAAGGCTAGGTGGTAGCGGTGGGTAGGCGTACGTACCAGGTCCACCTCGCCCAGGCTGAGCTGGGCCCGGCCCAGGGTCTGCCACCCCTCCCACCACATGGGCTTCAGCTTCACCACCATCTCCGCCGCCTTCACCGCCGGGAAAAGCTCCTGCAGGATGGACAGCACCTGCACGGCCACGACACAACACAAGCCATTCACATCCATGCACCTTCCACAGGGCACATCAGGTCACTGGACAGAGGTTCAAAGGCTTCATAATAAGGTAACAGGGGTTCATGTCAAGGTGTACATGCTAAACGGCCCGGATGTTTGTAGTGGCTGTTTCACCATAACATTGGTGTGGATGTGCAGTTCGACAACAAACGTGCAGTTCTGCAATATGGGCGGCATGTGGCTCAGGAGGTAGAGCAGGTTAGCTGGTAACTGGAAGGTTGCTAGTTTGATCACCGGCTCCTCCTAGCCGAGTGTCGAGGTGTCCCTGAGCAAGACACCTCACCCTGACTGCTCCTGACGAGCTGGCTGGCACCTTGAATGGTTGACACCGCCGTCAGTGTGTGAATCTGTGAATGAATGGGTGAATGCTGTGAAGCACTTTGAGTGGCAAACAGTTAGAAAAGCGCTGTATAAATACAGTCCATTTACAATGGATCGCCCAATGGACTGTGCAGAGTGAGGGCTGCCCTTTTAGGTTTGCGCCGGCTCACGTATTCCACTCACGCCGGTGACAATGAATGAGGTTTAAGTGTGTTTTAACAGTACATGAAAGCATCGTCTTATTTTTGGGTGACTTAATGACTAATGAAACATGGGGGTAATGAGGCTGGATCAGTTGAAAACCACTGCTTTAAGGGGGTTCATATTGAGGCTACTTGACAGTGATTTAAGGGGTTTATATTAAGGATACTTTAAATTTAAAGGGAAAATACCAACAAAAAAACAACAACATAGATTTTTTTGCGTCTAGTGATAATAATCAATCGGTCAATCCTAAAGGTACATACAATGACAATTGGATTGGAAATTCTATGTGTATTTAAAATCCAAAGGGTCAAGTGATTATTTCACCATTCATCGTTGTTTTTGACAGACAGAGAGGATCTCAACAAGCCATGATCTCTCAGGGCAAAATGTTTCCCATATTTTCATTGTTGTCCAGCCTTTTCATGGCAGCTGCCTGGTCATGAGAATTAGGATTATGGCACAGGTCAAAGGATAGTAACACCCACGAGTTTGTGCACTTGCTTTTCCTTAACATTATAAGAAAACTTTAATCCTGATCTTTAGATGCTGCACACCTCCATGTGCCAGCATCGGATGATCACAAGACAGATGATGCTATTCTTCGTTTGATCGTTCGATTGTTGATGTCAAACAAAAATTAATTAGGCCAGCCTTAGCCATAAAGTAGCTTCAACCGCTAACCCAACCGTCTACAGTAGTGTACAGGGCTCGGCTTCAGGATTAACTTAATATGACCCTCAGTATGGGGCGTAGTGCACAATAACTAACTACAATATCAATATATGCACACAGGACTACACAATGGTGTCTGTGTGGTACATGAAGCTGACGAAAGGTTTCTGTGTAGACGTTGTTGAACAATAGTTTGCTTTGCTCATGCAACTTTAACCGTAAATGTAAAGCAAGCAGAAAAAGCACACACTTTCAAATCCTCATAATTATTGCTGATTCAGTGACCCATGATATTGAAGAATTAGAAACAATAAAGAGTTGACACTGGCTGTTCATTATGTTATGTTAAACTCTCTATTGTCCAGAAAGTGTAATCTGGTTTTAGCGAACACAACACCCAGGATTCACCTGCAACCACCAATCCAAAATCGGCTTGAAATGCAGTACAAGGAAGCACATATTAAGACTGGATTCAACCTAATAACCAGTGCTGGCAGCGGGACTGCATGGGGATTACTGCCAACAGGGTGTCCGTGTTTCTCTTATTATTTGCATAACTGTAGAGCAGCAAAGTTGGGCTGATGTTTATGGATCATGTTATATACACACGTGGACAAAATTGTTGGTACCCCTCTGTTAATGAAAGAAAAACCCACAATGGTCACTGAAATAACTTGAAACTGACAAAAGTAATAATAAATAAAAATTTACTGAAAATTAACCAATGAAAATCAGACATTGCTTTTGAATTGTGGTTCAACAGAATCATTTTAAAAAACAAACTAATGAAACAGGCCTGGACAAAAATGATGGTACCCCTAGAAAAGATTGAAAATAATTTGACCATAGGGAAATGTTAAACTAAGGTGTGTCCTCTAATTAGCATCACAGGTGTCTTCAAACTTGTAATCAGTCAGTCTGCCTATTTAAAGGGTGAAAAGTAGTCACTGTGCTGTTTGGTGACATGGTGTGTACCACACTGAACCTGGACCACAGGAACCGAAGGAGAGAGTTGTCTCAGGAGATAAGAAAGAAAATTATAGACAAGCATGTAAAAGGTAAAGGCTATAAGACCATCTCCAAGCAGCTTGATGTTCCTGGACTAAAGTTGCACATATTATTCAAAAGTTTAAGGTCCATGGGACTGTAGCCAACCTCCCTGGACGTGGCCGCAGGAGGAAAATTGATGGCAAAATGAATAGACGGATAATAAGAATGGTAACCAAAGAGCCCAGAACAACCTCCAAAGAAATTAAAGGTGAACTCCAAGGTCAAGGTACATCAGTGTCAGATCGCACCATCCGTCGTTGTTTGAGCCAAAGTGGACTTCATGGGAGACGACCAAGGAGGACACCACTGTTGAAAGCAAATCATAAAAAAGCGAGACTGGAATTTGCCAAAATGCATATTGACAAGCCACAAAGCTTCTGGGAGAATGTCCTATGGACAGATGAGACAAAACTGGAGGTTTTTGGCAAGGCACATCAGCTCTATGTTCACAGACGCAAAAATGAAGCATACCAAGAAAAGAACACTGTCCCTACTGTGAAACATGGAGGAGGCTCAGTTATGTTCTGGGGCTGCTTTGCTGCATCTGGCACAGGGTGTCATGAATCTGTGCAGGGTACAATGAAATCTCAAGACTATCAAGGCATTCTGGAGAGAAATGTGCTGCCTAGTGTCTGAAAGCTTGGTCTCAGTCGCAGGTCATGGGTCCTCCAACAAGATAATGACCCAAAACACACAGCTAAAAACACCCAAGAATAGCTAAGAGCAAGACATTGGACTATTCTGAAGTGGCCTTCTATGAGGCCTGATATAAATCCTATTGAACATCTGTGGAAGGAGCTGAAACATGCCATTTGGAGAAGGCACCCTTCACACCTGAGACAACTGGAGCAGTTTGCTAATGAAGAGTGGGCCAAAATACCTGTTGACAGGTGCAAAAGTCTCATTGACAGTTACAAAAATCGTTTGATTGCAGTTATTGCCTCAAAAGGTTGTGCAACAAAATATTAAGTTAAGGGTACCATCATTTTTGTCCAGGCCTGTTTCATTAGTTTGTTTTTTAAAATGATTCTGTTGAACCACAATTCAAAAGCAATGACTGATTTTCATTGGTTAATTTTCAGTAAATTTTTATTTATTATTCCTTTTGTCAGTTTCAAGTTATTTCAGTGACCATTGTGGATTTTTCTTTCATTAACAGAGGGGTACCAACAATTTTGTCCACGTGTGCATGTATGTATATATATATATATATATATATATATATATATAGCTTTGAGGCACACAAAAATATCTTGAGTTTCTTAATTTATTAGATATTGATGATGGATCGTTTGGCAGCAAACAAATTACTGATTGACATCAATAATACAACATTAAAAGTAAAGTAAAAAAAAGGGAAAGATTAAGTTTTATTTGTATTCTATTCAATATCTGTGCACAGTGCGTTTGCATGTAGGAGTGTGTGTCCATGTAATGTAGGTATTTCTGTCCTCAAACTGTTGTGTGGCTGTGCATTTCATTAATTTTAAAATGACAATGAACAAATTGTAAAAAAGGAGAATTACGTTGGTCGTTGAGTGGTAAGAGATCAAGGGTTCAATTGAGTGAAGAGGAACTCAAACATAAAATCGACGCACAATCTGGTATGAGCAGGATATCAGCTCACACCAGAATTTCCCATGACGATTTAATGAACTCAAGAGCTACATACATTCACAGCAACGGACGTCGACGTGTCAGACACAGGGCTGACATTAAAAACATTAAATATAGTGCTCACAGTTGTGAAGTCTTCTCGTTAAACTGTGACACTGGACATTGGGAACAGAAAATAAAAGAATCGGTGGGCCTGGTTCCCGGAAGGCGATTTCCTTCTCAAATGTCGGATAATGGGCAGAAACGCGGTGCATTAGGAGCATGTGAGGAGACGGGGGATGTGGGAGAGGGGGATTTGATTACGCCGGAGCGACAGGGAACAGGGAAAGTGAAGGACAGTGAGGGAAAGTTACACACAAACACAGTGTATGGAGAGAAGACCTCTCAGAACACCAACACACCACGCCTCCCACAGTCAGGGCCAGGCACCTTCAATGAGAGGCTCAGGGTTAAAACGACCAGGCCCATCATGGGGTGACGGTTGTACCTGAGATTTCATTTCATACAGCAGATGGTTTTCTGGAGTGAGCTGAATGGCCTCGTCCCATTTCTTAATGGCTTCCCAATGCCTGTGGAGAGAGAGAGAGAGAGCACACGCACACACACACACACACACACACACACACACACACACACACACACACACACACACACACACACACACACACACACACACACACACACACACACACCTAATTAACATTAATTAATCGACTCAAAAGTATTGTTACATAGTATTAGCTTAAGGGAAGGGATTAGGTTTAGTGGAAGCCTTTTCAATAATGTAGAAATAAATACCTTAGTAACATGAACACCATTATTAAATGATTACTAACACATTAGGTAACAAACCGTTAGCAATGCTTAATTTTTGGTTAAAACTATTTAACCTTAATGCATAGTGTTAGCAAAATCATTTATGTAACAGACACCAGAATCAAGTTCTAATTGTCAAAGCAGGGGAAAACCCTGTGTTGTTAGAGATGTCTCGTAAATCAGTGACCTTTATTCTGTATCTTTTGTACCGTTAAAGCTCACAAGACTAATCAGTTGGTACATAACAAGACTTAACATAACGCATTTCCCTGACATAAAAGCGACATGTCACAGCTCGGCTGTGGACGTTTGACACCAGATCCATGTCTTTCTCTTCCCATGAATAAAAACCATTTGACCGTAGTTTGTGAGAAAGACCGGCTAGATGCCTTTAAATAGAGACACACCTTCATATTGGCCTAGCTTTTTCATGCAACACAAAGGGGTGTGTGTGTGTGTGTGTGCAATGAATACTGATTCCAACTTTTTGCATGTCAACTGTGGCTCTACCGACTTCTAAACTGCCTTGCACAGTTCTGATCTACAACATTTTAACATATACTGAGAAAGAAGCTATAAGCTGTTTCAGCAAGTTATCTTTTGACCTTTGAACCCTCAACAGTTACCAATATTATAATTGGTAAAAATGCATTGCCGTAAATGTTTTCATCAGAATAACTTGTCAGCATGCGATGGGTCAGTCTACTCAGAAGACTTGTTGAGTTTTCTCTCCGAGGTGGTGACATCCGAGAGCGACATGCTCCTCTGCACAGACCTCCTCAGGTCAATATTGACAGAAGAACAACATGAGATAACCCTGCTAGATTGATTACCGGCTCATAAAGGTGCTTGACAATTAGTGCTGCGTTTGCATTCAGCCTTAGCTAATCAAATAATGAAGAAACACAGGCATTGACCTAGAAAGAATAGGGTACATGAGGGTTACTCTTTATTGCCAACAGAACAGGCATCCAGGTCTGCCGGAAAGCGTTAAGTTAAGTTATGCAAAAGTTAACCGGCTGTAAATGGCAGTTGGGGTTCTCAGAAATCCAAATCCTGATAAAAAGATTTTTATTTTATTTTTAAAAGCAGTGGCTGCAGTTTAGGTAATGTTAAAAAAATAAAAAACACGTTTATATCACTTAATGTATTACAATTTATAAGACAATTGTATTTCCTAAAAACTAAAAGACAGTTCTTTACGCTCCATTTATATCAAAACAAAAATGATTTATGCATGTTGTTACGTATTCAACGCACCAGGGGGCCTACTTTACACAACATAATAACTAATCTTCCACATCAAGTCCATCCACATATTGTGGGCAATATTCTCTGTCTTCCTTTCATGTCCCAATCATGTCCCATCTACGGTAAGAAAGAGACCATCTCTTACACCTCTTCCTCAGAGGATGAGGGACCATCCAATTGCAAAACCAATTGACCTTTGAAATAGTGTCAGGGTTTCAGCAGCAGTCCCCACTATTAAAATAACCTGTTTCATTCAACAAGTTACGGTTGATTACATTCATGCATCTACATAGCCGATACATTGGTGGCTGAGGAGGGTTCAGGACATTATCCTGATCCAAGCACATTATCCAGGTCTAAGCATCAGGACCAGAGAAACATCATTTCCACATCGGTATCCACTTAGATCACACAAAACCCTATTAGGGGCCCCTTAATGGGGGCAACGACATTACGTCCACTGGGCGATGACTTTCATGAAGAGTGGACCTAAAATACATCTGAAAAGGTCTTTTACACTGGAGGAAATATCAAATGTCAAAGCGTGGCTGATGTCTAACCATTTCAGCCCCCTGAAACCTTTTGTCTTCATGGCAAACAGAAATGCGAGCCTTGGATGCGTCGCTCTTCATCACAAGGAGGTACTAGAAACTATGACGAGAAACGGGGTACGGCGCATGGTTGTTCCTAAACGGCTTTCAGGTAACATTGATTCAGGACCGCTACACACATAAGGTGCAATACTTCTGAATACACTTATACACACAATTCTCATTTTAATATACTTACAAAGTTTGTATCTTTAAACGACTAGTGCTATTATTGCAACTAGTGCTCTAACTGCTGGACAGTTGAGCACAATTCATGGCTCAGCAATTTTCATTTTACCATTGACCCTTTGTTAACCTACGTGTGACTAATAAAGCTGAAACATAAACAGTGGATTTTTCGTCCGTATAAATCACAGTATGTTTAATTTCTAAAAGGTAAATCTCTGTGTGTAAATTATTTATTATGTCCTATGCATCCATCTGTGCAAAGGAAATAATAAATAAACCTATTTATTAACTAGAACACGCCATAAGTAACAGAACAGTACAACAACATCTGAGTAAAACCGCAAACCATAACCACAAACTAAAAGAAGATTAACTTTAACGTAATTTTCAGATCTCATACTAATAATAGTGGACTACATGAGGACTAACATTAGTGAACTACATGAGGACTAACATTAGTGAACTACTTAAGGACTCACATTGGTGAACTACTTGAGAACTCACATTAGTGAACTAAATGAGGACTAACATTAGTGAACTACGTGAGGACTAACATTGGTGAACTACATGAGGACTAACATTAGTGAACTAAAAAAAGGGCAAACATTAGTGAACTACATGAGGACTCACATTTCTGAACTACATGAGGAATAACATTAGTGAACTACATGAGGACTAACATTGATGAACTACATGAGGACTATTAGTGGACTACATGAGGACTAACATTAGTGAACTGCATGAGGACTAACATTAGTGAACTGCATGAGGACTAACATTAGTAAACTACATGAGGAGTAACCGTTGCAATAATAGTACCCCCTCTCTGTAACGCTATGATGCTGCATAGGGAAGTTCCTTAAAGATTAAGTAAAACATAAAGTACAAAAGGAAACCCTTTCTGAATTAGTTTAGTATCCTATAATTAATTTCATTTGATTTATAGGCAGGGTCAGTGACCACGGTGAAACTTCCCTTTCAGGTAGGCGAAGTGACCCGCTGTTGACGATGACTTAACATCATCTGTAAACGCAGTGAAAGCTACTCGCGCATATAGATATATATCGTATCCTCTTGTAGTGACCGATTCTGCTCTGTGAAGGGGACACATGACAAATGCCTGCAAGTTTCCAATGCCTGTCCGAGAACACACACACACACACACACACACACACACACACACACACACACACACACACACACACACACACACACACACACACACACACACACACACACACAGGGGATTATATCATCCTCATTTTGATTTTACCTGCCTTCCTCGGCCAGCAAAGCACCTTCACCCTTCAGCCTCTCGCTCTTGGTCTCGCAGTCCTCCAGCAAGACCTCCCGGCGTCTCTTGATGGCGTGCATCCAGTCCACGCCGTCCTCTTTACGGGGTCTGTCCCCTGCCTTTTCTGCCTCGGACTCAAACTGCTGTAACGTGGACTTGGACACCCTTTCCCCAACCTTCCTCTTCCAGCCAAACGAAGCCATTTTGAGAGACTAAAGGATTAAGTAGCTGCTGACAGTGGGGGCAACTTGATAGACTCACTTGTAGTTCTACCTTTAGTTCACTGCAGCCCTCATGGTTATTAAAACTTTATAAACCATACGGTTGTGACTGTGTGGCTCGGTAACCTTTATGCTAGTCTTCTGCAGTCCTGGGCATAGCGCTACAGCTTAATGGAAAGCATCCATGTCCGACACTAAAGGCAGAAGGGGTGTTCGGATGACTCAGAAAGTATTAAATTATTAACATACATCTACAGCGACACCAAAATCTGAAGCTTTAGTTATACTACAGGTACTACGGCCATGTTTTGAGCCTTCAAATCCTGCCCCGGAAGAAGAACCGTGTTGTCCTGGACAGTTAAAGAGATAGTACGTATTTTAGGAACCACTTCATAAATACACATTCAAGGGGTGACATCATGCTTGTTCGACTTTTCACTTTGCTTTAGACAGTTATATGCCGTATGTATACATGTGTTACGTCTGCTAAACTGGAACAATCTAAGTCTGAGCCAGGGCGAGTTCGTGCCGTCCAAGAACGCCCCTCAATAAATGCGCTCAAACTATGGGGGGGGGGGGGGGGGGGGGGGGGGAGTGGGCGTGTAGACTGGGCTACCCGGGAGGGGGGCCTAATGCGAGATGACACAATCAGACCGTTTTTGAAAGATCTGAAATTGGTTTTGCAGAAATGAGAATAATAAGGGGTATTTCTAACATACAGGCATTTAACCCTATTCTAGTTGTACCCCCAAATGCAATTATTAACCCTAATAAAACGTGATATGGGATCTTCAACCAAATAACAAAATAAATCATACCACTAATGTTATCACTAATGTTATTCCTCATGGAGTTCACTAAATAAAATAATGCCATATGTTACTCATCGACACTTTCCTTTCCTCCTGGACCTCCTTTAATAGACAACTACTGATAGTATACAAATGTAGTTTAAATGTATAAGCTTTGGCATAGTACAAAATATATTATTAATAATGAACTATAATTCATAATAAATAATTATTCCGAACTTTGGTACAAATTTTTTGGTTAGTTTTTCCATGACACCAGAGATCCACCGGAGGACGTAAAGAATATCCTCTGCGTCCTGTGATTCTGAATAATAGAGCGCTTTCCCCTCCCATGTCCTCTCCCTGACAAAAAAAAACAAATGGGCTGAATGGAAATGTGTGCAATTTAGCTGTTTATTAGGCAGTTGTGTATGCAAATGATTTCAACACTGTCCATTACGATTTACATTGGTCATTCTGGCAGGGTCCCTATACGCAGCCAAACAAATAACAAAACAATGAACAAGATTTGATTAAAGAAGTACAGACAAATGGAATCTCCTGAATAAAGTCCAGTATAGGGACTAACCACTCTTTACATGATCCATCCAACAAAAGTAGTTACACACTGTCATGTTTGCTCATCAAACTATGATTAAACTTTAGGCACAAAATCAAATATTTTCTTGCAACTGCCTCTCAAAACTAAACATGGGTGAGTAACAAGTATTCTGAAGACCATTTGGTGTAATAATTAGTTGGAATAATGTTTAAAACAGTGACCAAATTACTCTCGTCAACTGTTCAGATTTCCATCCAAACCTGTACTAAGAAGGAAACAGACACATTGAGAATAATTGGCACCCCTATCTTACTTTTTCATTATAGTTACATCCTAATAATTTGGCTTGGCATGTAACAATCTGTATTTATGTAAACCAAAATGATCACTTTATACTGAGGGAGCTTCAACCTAAGACTACACAGCTCCACCTGTGTGCAACGTTGTCATTCGTCTTTCTACCTTCCATGCTGTGGAAACATTCATTGGCCGTGGTATAGTTTATAGTTGAGGACCATTTCACTGGTTAAGTGATCGAGTGCAGTTAGGTCCGATGTGAAAGTACAAAATACAGCTTAGGAATTGACACTGGTTAAGTGCAATAGTGTTAGAATCATCATGGGATCACTATTCACTTTCTGCAGTCACCTTTACATTCAGTCAAGTTCCCCCCCAAACATTTGGATATCAGCCTATTTGTTAAAAAGGCTACTTTGATTAAATGTGATTTTGTCAATTGATCAAAGCCTTTGAATTAACTTTTTTTGATATGCTAAAATCCAACCATATTAACTATTTCTTTGTTTTTCAAGTCAACTGTTCACACACTGGCAAAATTCCAAGCCATCGAACATCATTCAGCTTTATCTATAGACCTTAAATCACTGAAGGCTGTAGTTGAGAAGGTCTTGGTTATTAGATCATTTGGATTCCCATTCCTAGCACGATAATATCACATTCCCCTGGTGGAGAATACTTTGCACTTGCAGCACTTTTTTAGAATGACGATTGCATAGAGATTTTATGTTTAAAATTGCTGCTATGTAATGTTGAGTACTTTTAAGAGTAATCAATTTGTGATCATTACATGGGATGCCAATATTTCTAATGCCAATGGTCTCTCTTATACTGATGAAATTTAACAGTAATGATAAACATAAGGCAGCCAAAAACAAAACCAAAAAGGCGGAAGACTTTGCTAGACCAAAGTCTAGTAAAATCTGGTGGGTGTGATCACACAAAGCCAAACCTTTCTACAGAGATTTTTAAAGGTTTCAAAATGAAAATGAAAACTCAAAACAACGGTCACCACTCTGGGAACATGTTGGCCTGCGAGATACAAGTCTACGAAGCATACACGATATACGTCGACATTGCTGTACGTGTTCACCTGCCATCAAACATTGGTCATGCACTGCATGTAACTGCTACAATTCACGTTTTCAAATTGAGCCCTGAGCCCAATAGCGTTGTTGAAGAGATTGTCAGAATGTACAGAAGTGCCCAGAGTCAGCCTGTGCAGAACACGGTAAAACTGAATGTAGGCAAAAGGCGGATCATTCGGTAATACTGCTCACCTTAAATCGCTAACAAAAAAATGGGATATTTTTTTTGTCAATTAAATAGGATTTTCTAGAATTGATCATTGCAAGGAGTACTTACTCGTGTAGCAACAAAACAATATATGGACATTTATATGGAACGACCACCATGGGTCTCCATTCTATGGTGATTGACGATAAACCAGACTCTAATATTGTTTCAGAAAACCAAAAAAAAACAACCAATAATAACCATCCAGCAACAGTCCTTAATGCAGAGAAATTCTGTTAATAAATGTTTTTTTTTAATATATATATAACCTACACTCCTCCACTTAAAGCACTGATAAATATATTCAATTCTTTATATATAAAAAATGCAAGGGACATACATATTCATACAGGTATCTTTACAAGGACAAAACCATGGAAATATAGTTTTGGAAACAAACAAAAAAAACTGAAGAAAAGGTAAAAACAAAATCAAGCCAACATGATGACGCGCTCCTCTGCTCCTCCAGCCCCTCTTCCATGAGAGGTCACCAAGGGGGGGTCATTTCACATCTGTAGTCCAATGAGCCGGTTGGCATGACAAGTTTAGTGCTAGGATGAGCAGCGCCCCTGAAACTTCTGCACCCCGCATCTCTGGTCTCCATGTATAAAAAGAGAGCAAGCAGTGGAGCAGCAAGAGGGACAGAACTGTGCAAAAGTGCTTCCTGCTTCCTTTCCCATGGCGACTACAACACCCCCCCCCCCCCGCCCTACCTCTGCAGGCTATACCTTTCTTTTGTGCGCTCAACAGACAAGAGGTTGTGTGCCAATAAAATTGATCATGAATATGTAAAAAACATCTCTTAAAACGTTGACTAGGCCGTGACTATTGAGTCGCATGTCACTTCCTCTTCCTGCGTGCCCCCTTCCTCACACACCCCTTCCCCTTACTACTCCAGCTTGATTAACATTCCATGGGTTCAGGGTGTTGGGGAACCAGCATCAGTGCCATGGTACAACTAGTTCATCCAGAGCAGGGGGGACGGACCCAGCCATGGCTCAGTTGCATGCTTATTGCTTTAAAGACACTCAGAGGAGGGGGAGGGGGGAAGAGAGAGAGAAACGAGAGACAACTAGAAAGAGCGGAGAAAGAAAGAACGAGAGAAAGAAAAACAAAGAAACAGACACAATAGCAAGAAAAAAAAAAAAAGGCTAGCGATAGTTAGCGTGGCTATCGCGCGAGCAGTTTGATAAGGTTGGCGCACATCTCAAAGAACTCTATGGTGTGGCTTCCGGGCCGCGGGTACGTTGTGGCATCACCGCCGCCCACGGAGTCCACCGACGAGGTCAGCGATGAGGTCGCCAGCGACCCGTCCACAGGGGGCCTGGTGGTGGAAGAGGTGGTTGTGGTGACCGGGGTGGTGGGAGGGGCTTCCCCCTTCCCTTCGGCCCCGTCGCCCTCGCTCTTCAGGGTGGTGCGGCAGTTTCCCACGGAGCCTGAGCGGTGGGGCGTGGTGGTCCCGGATTTAGTCTCCAGCATGTCGTCTGGGAACATCAAACAGGGGAAGAGAGGTTACTCACTCGCCATCGCCTCCTACAGGGCAACATAGCTTTTCACCTTTTTCTAGCACTTTGCTACTTTTCCATTGTATGGTTTCTTAAATGCTTTGGCTATTTAAATGTTTATTTTTCCAAGCTAATAAAGCTCTTTTCGAATTGAATGTACTTGCTAAAATATCAACATCAAATATGGTTAGTAATCTTACCGCAAGATCATTTCAGAATACATATTGATATTGGATATACCTGGCATTACTTAGAGGCATTCTGTTAAGAGGATACTCAAACTGACACATGGAGCATAACAAGCATTAAAATATATTAGATTTTGCTAGGTCTTTATACATTTCTTGTTTACAGATCAGTAAACATCAAATAAATCAAATACGACATTGGATAAGTCAGATCAACATATGATGTCATAGTTATGAAATAGGTCATATGTACGTGAACAACTGTTATATGCAGGTGTGGAGCCCAGCCTACCGTCTATGCTACGGAAGTCGAGGAGGTAGGTTCTGCTGTCCACCTGGTAGAGCTGAAGGCTCATCTTGGTTTGCATGGACGTGACAGGGTTCTTCCGCTTCACTCTCAGGTAGTAGGGGTTCACCACCTGTGAAGAGGCCACATGGATGGGGATGGAGGATACACGCTCTCAATGCAATCTATATGTTAAGCCTTTCGGGATCCTTGATGTGAGGAAAACAACAACAAGAAGTCAAAACAATGCATAATTCTTTTTTCCACAATCACATAAACAGTGAGGGTCATCGGGTACCGTTGTAATTAGTGCGGTAGTACTACAATGATGCTGACCATTACATTCAGGACATCTTCACATTCCCTCAACCTTTTAGACAATCATTCTGGATGACAATGATGATGAGACAAGTCCTCTTACTTCCAAAACCATGAACAATCTGGATGAGTACCAACAAAGTAATTTACACTTGAACATATACTCTCTCTCCTCAAGCCTAATTTATAGTCGCTGTGTGTGAAAAGCACATTCCGGCAAAACAAATGTCATATACGGGCCTTGTGCACGATTCAGGCGATGCATCGTGTGTCGCACAGCCAATAACTGGGCGTCGCCCGCCGCAGCATCATCCCGGCAGAGCGGCGACTACCGATGCCACGCCTGGGCGTGGCCAGCCCAGGCCTCCTTCACGAGCATTGCGTCGGCTAGAGTGCTCCTTACCTTCCACTCGTAGTCCAGCTGCTTCATGGCGCGGCAGACCTCCGACATGATGTCGTTGGGCCGGCTCTGGCTGCGGATGCCCAGGTGCCACTTGGCCCGCCGCACGCCCTGGTGCTTGGACTTCTGGGGGTTCAGCTCGTCCAGTGTGTGGCGGGGCCGCGGCGGCGTCTCCGCCAGCAGGAAAGGCACGCGTTCGGGGTGGGGCTTGAGGATGGGGGCGCCGGGGGAGGCGGCGGCCGCGGAGGAGGAGGTGGAGGAGGAGTAGTAAGAGGAGGAGGCCAGGGCCCCGGAGGACGTCAGGTGCTGGTCGTCCAGGAAGGAGTCCGGGGGGCTGGAGGCCAGGTAGAAGTCCTTGGCCTCGCTCATGATGCGGCGGTTGTCGATGATGAGGTGGTAGGCCACGGCCAGGGGGTCCTGGTGGTCGCGGCTGTACAGACAGGTCAGCACCTCCTCCTCGGTGCACTTGAGCTTCTCACACACCTCCTTCAGCGCGTCGTCGTCGATCATGTTGTTGCTGTAGGACGGGTCCTCGGGGAAAAGGTACTTGGGCAGCTCCTCCTTGAACCACTCGTCCTCCCTGAGGACACAAGAGAGGCCATGCCCGTCAGGCTTCTGCTACACTTATCTTTGGTACATACGTGAGTCTGATTGGTCGATTAGGGAAGTCAGCAGTCTGATATTTATTTTGACAGACTTAAGATTTTTTGATATTTAGAATATTGGATCCATTTTGCACATTATGCCCTCAATAGGTAGTTGCCGGTGACTGTTGTTCTGAGCCTCTAACAAGACAAAAGATAAATCCATGTCCTTAAACTCATCTAAAAGATAAATGCTTCTATATTTATACCCATCTATTTGATAGTCAACACTGCTTAACACTGCTATTCTTAGCCTGTAATGAAGCCAACATAAGAATTGTGTCCTAATTTTGTTTAAAAGTAGATCTCTCTTAACTTTTGTGTTATTTTTATCCTTTATAATTGTCACTGCTGGCCTGTTCTAGTGCTGAAACACTCAAGTTCCCTGTCTAGGATTACTAAACTATATCTTATTTTTAGGAGTGGTTAAAACCAGCCCAGGCAGTAAAGGTTTGATCCAGACCGTGCCCTCGTAGCCCAGGATCTGGGGCCGATGACACGGGAACTAGAGGCTCACCGGATCTCCTTGATGGTGGCTCTCTTCATGGGGTCCACCTGCAGCATGTGTTTGAGGAGGCTGATGACCGCAGGGTTCAGGTACTGGGGCGTGAAGAAGACCCCGTCGCAGATCTTCTTGAAGAGTGTTGGCACGTGGTCGTCGTCGAAGGGCAGCGTCCCGCACAGCAGGGCGTACAAGATCACCCCACTGCTCCAGATGTCCACCTCGGGGCCCGCGTACAGCCTGGGGGGAGGAGGGGGGGGACGGACGACAGAGGGTCAGAACACACAGAGAAAGACCAGATGTCTGCAAAACTGAATGTTAATGCTCTGAGGTATAAGCTGAAGCCAGGCTGTTAGAGAAGGGACGAGAAGGGAGGTTTTGAAAGGTCGACAATGATTGTCAGGTGTGCGTGCGTGTTTATTTTGTTCAGATAGTTTCATAGACAAGCAGCCAATAGTGTGTAATCCTAGGACAAACGCAGCTGGGTAACACAACACAGCTCCTTTTGTGTACAGGGTGCGGAGCGTCGCCTGAACTAGTGAAGATAAGCCCACATCTGATTTAATAGGAATATAAAAATGACTGTAATCCGATGAGATGTAATCGTGATAAGGCTTTATATCCGGAAAGACCACAGCTCATCAGTTTACTCAAACTGGTTAACAGGCCAGACTTGGCCTCTCCAATACGCCGGTGTGTTGAGGTATGGCAGCAATGTGTCAAGGCAGGCAATGTGGCGTCTATGGACAAATGGCTATTCATAAAAGCAACAAGTGTCATGACGACACCTGTCGTTGTCTTGCGATGATGCCTCCGTGAAAAAAGGACTATTGCTGCTTCGACTGTCAGCACAGAAGAATGATTCAGAGTGGGTGGTCGACCTCACCTCCCTGAGATGACCTCTGGGGCCGCGTAGTTTGGAGAACCACAGCTGGTTCTCAGGAACTCTCCGTCTGACATCATGTTCGACAAACCTGCACATGCAGACCACAACAATCCATTAGAACAGCAACCCTACAGAAACAAATGTGCTAATGGAAACGGTTAGTGCCTGTACCAACCAAGCTATCCAGTTATACGTTAAAAAATGTCTCAAGAATTTCAAACAATTCAACCAGTATGACTTTGAGGTAGAGACCCGTTGATGAAGGAAGAATTAATTTTAGGACACATCGGCCAGCAAAATATTATAGGGCATCATCATGGGAAAGTACAGGCAGCAAAGTTACCAAGGCTACATTCAGTCAGACAATGGGTGAACAAGATTTTTATAGGGAAGCGTTTTCATTGTGGGTAGTGAATAGAAAAGGTAACAAAGGTGAATGTGAGTGACCATCGTGGAGAGTTTAGGATTGGTCAAGGTTGAAGTCAGCCATGGCGCAGGATAGGCCAAGTTAAACTGCAATACATTATGTGGGAAGTGGCTATGTCTACAAGTCTGCAAGCAAGGCTGCAAGACAGTTAAATGAATCTACACAACTCAGAAGTCAGTCGATTAGCATGGCCTTAGTATCAGACTTCGTGGCTACAGTGGCAATGCAAATGCAAACTATCTTAACATCTCTCAGTAAGAGAGAGGAAGTGAGCCATCTTTAGGTACAGTGAGAATGTAGGCATATCAGTTTAAATTGCCTATTAATTATATAAACTAGGTTATAAACAATATATACAAATATAATTTGTATATAATTGTATATTATAGTTGCGATTGATATTTCCACAACAACCGTTATCGGTTTAGTAATGGTTTCCTCTTACTAAATAGCTTTACACAGCAGAAGCCATGTTATGCAACACAATGTTTATGCAAAACTAACAAAGGTTTTATTCTTGGACATAAGTGATGCGAGGGATAAAAACTGAAAAACACAACACACAAAGTATTGTCCTGCGGCAATGGGGATGCAGATAAAAATCTACTGAATTACCGAGCCGTATGAAGCGGTGCGTTTTCATTCATGGCCCTCCACGTTATCAGTGTTTACGTAGGGGCAGAAAACTTAGTTAGCGATAGGAATGTGTACCAAAGTCTGCGATCTTGGCGTTCATCTGGGCGTCCAGGAGGACGTTCTCTGGCTTGAGGTCTCTGTGCACCACCATGTGCCTGTGGCAGTAGTCCACCGCTGAGATGATCTGCTGGAACAACCGCCGGCTCTCCTTCTCCTCCAGCTGTTAGCGCAGAAGCACGACAGTACGTTAGAGTTCAGGGCTTGTGTTGTCAGAGGCACAGAACCAAGGGGTCAGACTGGGAACAGACATTCTGCTAGAAAACAATACCGTTTAAATAGACATAGAACACTCGGAACAAAAAAATGAACATCACAGGGTAAAATTATAAAAGACTAAATAAGTCGATCAAACAGGAAATTATTATGGGTGAGGATTTAACAACACTTTAATCAATGTATGCAAAATGCATTATTTCTACTGCATCTATTTAATCCTAAAAATATTTGAACTAGAGAGTTCTCAAGGATAAAACTCCACCACAAGTCAATCCATCCAGGCAATGCTTTTCTATAAATCATTAATTCTTTTTCACTTTCACCTCCAAAGGATATAGCTATAACTGTAGCTACAACTCGAGCCACTAGCTTGACACTGACATTCAAAAAACAGCCAGAACGCCAAGCCCCACTCCACCCCAGCCTAAACTTTGCATGCATTTACCTTTCCATTCTTGCAGATGTAGTCAAATAGCTCCCCTCCTGATACATACTCCATCACCATGAAGATGTCTGTAGGTGTGCTGATAACTTGATACCTGCAAAAGAAATAAAGGAGGTTTTGGGATTGCTTGATTATTGCACAGCAGGTTAAGCAATCAAATTAGGGGACGCATGATTCATACACCAGCTTTTGTATGTCCCGGTCATTGGAGAAATGTGTGTTTGATAAGTAGAAGAAAACAAGTTCAAACCCTTTGTTCCCTTTGTAAACCATTTTTACGATAGTTTACATTGACGTGTTATGAATTATCAGCCTGACATCTAAGTTTGCTTTGGCTGAATGCAAATGTTTTGCTTGGCCAGATAAAAGCCCTAAACGCTATTTGACTACATGTGCTGACCAAACTGCCAGGTCTCCTAGTCGGCTGCAGCAGATTGTTAATACAAATGGATGGTTATTAGTCATGGTATTCATGTCTATTCACTATGGGGAACTAAAGAGAGAATGAGTCAATGGGTGTGTTGTTCAAAAGTGGATTCCTGGTGTATTATAGTTAAACATTGATTCATCAAAATCATCTAAACACAGTCATAGTGGCTCCCCCTGGACAGCAATGGTACGGCCAGGGAGAACATAATATAGCATGGGGACCAGATTTCTAAAATGAAATACGGGGACATTTGCAGTTTAGTGGTCCATATAAACAACAAAAATATACGTTGTTATTTCTAGAATGAAAATGGGGACACATTTACATGAAGTCTATTCTTATGAAGGTAACTAGCTGGGGCAGAACATGCCAAACGGTTTCATTGATGTGTTTTAAGCTTTGGTCAACCAGCCAAAAACAACCCAAAGTAGGCTCCTCAAATATAGAATCGTTATATTATATTGACAGCCAACGGTTTGTGATTGGTCATGCCTGATGATGGTATAAAGTCCATAGATAGACCGCTGCACTGTGAGGTCACGTCATAGCCTATCCTATAGACAAAAGACTAATTACATAGAGTCTCAAAATGTATATTAATCAGTAAGCCACAACCTTTGCCATTTCAAAATGTACTCATACTTTAGAAATCCTGTTTCTCTTAATGGGGGCAGGCCATCAGAACCTGAGACTGTCCCCAGAAAAAGGAGAGGTCAGTCACCCCATTATACAGCGAAAAAGATGAGTTACCTCAAATAGTCATAGTTTGATGGCCCAGGGCGAACCATTAACTATCTCACAACCCTCCTTTAGTGGGGCTTTTTCTTCACAAATTGTGTCAGGTGGAGGACTTAGACACATATCAAGGTGTGTTTGTTACAGCCCTAAATCTATGCATGCAGACAACTGCTGGAAGTGGGAGCTTATGTCTCTAACATTTAAAATTACAATTATAATGTAGAGATAATCCCATGTGTGCATACAACTACAAGCTCAAATGTTGTTCAAGTGCAAACAGCATTAGGTTCGCTGTTCTCCAGATTATAAGGTATATCAAATTTTACATAATAGCACCTGCCTGATTTTTTTATTTACCTCGGCAGAAAGCGCGGATGCAGTTTTTTTCACTATACCACAAAAAGCAATTTTCTTTGCTACCCCTCTGTTAAAACTATTACTCAACTCTCCAAACTGACCTGCAGCAGCCTCGAACCGAAACGGTAAACAAGACCACCGGAAGACTCTTGTAATGTATAACTATGAACCTAACCGCCCCAAAACTGGGCTGCATACCAAGGAACCAACTAGTGTGAAAAACGTCTGTTTCATTCCTGAACAAAGCTCACCACGACAAAATCCACACAACAAGCTGCAAATCTCCACATGTGACTCAGATGAATAAAGATAGACAAAACAAAAGATAAATAAACAAAGAGATGAGTCCGGGTCAAACAAAGCCTGTTCCAGAGGGATGTGTTTCCAGACCATATCATTAAAGCCTCAAAATAGCCCCGTGGGTGGCACTCGGTCTGGCAGCAGGGGGGGGTCACAAAGATTGGTTAGCGCAGGGGGATGTAATGGAGGACTTACAGTTTGATTATGTGAGGGTGCCTGAAGAGCTTGAGGTTCTGGATCTCCCGGCGGATCTTGCCCACAACGTCCAGACTCCGGATCTTCTGTCTGTTCAAGATCTTCACGGCAACTTGGTGCTTCGTCAGCTCATGCTGGCCAACTGTGAGGCCAAGAAAAGGAAGACAAGATAAGATTGCGAATCAGAGGCTCATTAGGAAGCATGGAAGAGAAGCCGTGAAAAGGGAATGCAAATTTCGGTCCCAGAAATGCAAAGTAAACAAAAGGAGCAACTAGAGTTATATCGATCATTTTCTCTTTTAATGTTCTAAGTCTACCCTTGTGTACATGAATGATAAAACTTCTGTTGATTTATGTTTGGATGAAGCCTTGGTCCAGTCCGCCATGGCCAAGGCCATGAGTTATTGAGAACTTAAGCCTTAATGGGCTATGGTCTTCCGCTACTTTTATACTAAGCAGTGACTACTATGGGACGACCCCCCAGGTTTACAAAAGTTAAATCCTGTGTGGCCCTGTTTGGTTCCAAACTGGCTAGGTCCCAATAACTTTTTCACACTAGTCCATTCACACTTGACAAAACATTACAATGTACGGTTCATTGTGAGAATAGCCTTAAGTGACCATGCAAATCTTAATGCAATGTGTTACATCATAGCAGCTCCTAAACAAGGCTGGCTTGATACTTCCCTGACAGCGTGTAATGACAAGTTGCGAGCTGCTGCCTGGCCAAACTACACCCTACTTTGCGCAAGTGAACTTGACCGTATGTAACACCCCCCACACGCGCGTTGTGGAACTGTCCAGGCAACCCTATTTGATACTGATGAAGGAACAAAACCGAACCAGTACAGGTGTGTGTTTTTCCCCCTTTCATTCGACTACACACACACACACACACACACACACACACACACACACACACACACACACACATACACACAAAGTGCACCCGGACAACAGATCGAAACACCACCGATGAACAGGATTATGATGACAGTGGTGAAGCAGTCGAGGAGTGTCTAGTAGTCTTAACTTAATTGGACTGATTTGCTTGCTGATAACGTCTGATGGGCTCATAGACTGAAGGTAGCGTCAGTGCAAAGCCCCTCTTTAATGATCCCCAGTGCAGAGGGCCGAAGACAACATGCCCTCAAGCACCTGTGGTTCTGGACCGCAACTTCACCCCGAAAGTTGTCAGACGTCACTCCATTCAGAGGGTCTCGTTACAACCAAGACTAGAGTGTGCCAAGTTAAAGCTAACATTAGCTCTAGCATGCTAGCAGCGCAGCTAACAGCTCTGATGCTGCCTTCTTGACATATGTTGAATTCGCATTAAAAAAGGTGGACAACGCAAAATACTCAAGATACTTGCCTTTAACCTTCCCGAATGTGCCCACTCCGAGGGTGTCTCCGAGGATATAATGACCGATTTTAACTCTTCCTTCATGTTTGGTTTTGTCCGTCGTGGCCATGTTCCCGAAGTGGCCTTGCTGTGGAGCTAGTAGCTAGCTCTGTGGAGCTAGTAGCTAGCTAGCTGCGGGCAGAGATGCTACTGGCTGGCTCGTCCCTCTCCAACGGCGGCTCCCACTGCTCTGATAGCCGTGTGGGCGGGACACACTGGTCATGTCTACACATGATTCAGGGTGAGAGGGTTAAGTAGTAGCGGATGGGGAATAGTAGCGTTTTCCCGGTCAGCCTAGATGAAACTTCCGGTTAAACACTTCCAATGTGCAATGTAAGCCCGTCAGCAGTCGCTGGAACGAGAAAAATAACAACACGACAATAATAACAACAACAAAAATAATATATATAGAGGTTTTTTTAATAAAAAATTGAGAAGGCAATATCAGACACATGTAACGGAAACGGATATTCCCCTTTTTCAAAAGTCCCGCCTTCTCTACCTCTTGCCACTAAACCAATGTAACTGTAGATCCCGCCCTCTCTCTCGCTAGATTCGCACATTGTGAGCCTCCCGTCCCGGGGTTTGGTCGAGGGACGTGACCGTCCGGGAGGAGGTTTACTACTACCGCTTTGCTTCTCAACGAATGGGCGGGACACGTTTGTCAGGTCTGCTAATGATTGGCAAATGTTGGGCAAATCTGACGTTTCCTCTTCCCTTTGGACTTGCGGACTGTTGTCAGTAGCAGCAAGGACACACACACACACACACACACACACACACACACACACACACACGCACACACGCACACACACACACACACACACACACACACACACACACACACACACACACACTCACACACACACAAACGGTCAATCCAAGTGCCATGACATTTTAAACACGCACCAGCCCGAACCTTGAACCTAACCCGCCACTACCCCTATGGTAATGCTATATTATTGTTTATCACTGCATTAACTAATGCTAGTTAATTATTTATTTACCACTTATTGTAAAGTGTTACCCATTCATGTATTCCACTTGGTGGGGAAAAATGTAGACATGTAGGCATTAAGACGTAGTCTACATTTCTAATAAGATATACAAAATAAATAGCCTTTTCACCAACTTTAAGTTGGTGAGTTGACTATGGGTTCGGTTTCAAAAAGGCTGGTCATATTAATAGCACACGGTTAATGAATTTTTAATTTGCTATGATATCTGCCCACCCGACACCCATTGCACCCCCAGCTGGGATATGAATAGTGGATTATTCTGAGGTGTGCAGCGGCTGACGGACAGGTAGCCTACGAGGGCTTGGGGTGATGAGGACCTCAGTGAATGAACTTCCTATGAATTTGAGTTGACTTATTATTAACCTTACTTTTCTAACGTATCAGTTTGTTAGGTCAAGAATCTTGGATTCTGTAAATAAATGTTTGTTAGGGAGGGCCTGAATAGGCCCTGGGTGGGCTCTGAGTGGGCCCTGGGTAGGCCATGGGGAGGCCCTGGGTAGGCCCTGGGGGGGCCCTGGGTGGGCCCTAGGTAGGCCCTGAGTAGGCCCTGGGTAGGCCCTGGGTGGGCCCTGGTTAATCCTGGGTAGGCCCTAGGTAGGCCCTGGGTAGGCCCTGAGTGAGACTTGGGTAGGCAATGGGTGGGCCCTGCAGGGTAGGCCCTGGGTAGGCCATAGGGCCTGGTTAGGCCCTGGTTAGGTATTGGGTGGGCCCTGGGTAGACCTATTTCACATCTTCAGTCTGCAATGCAGAGGAAGTGAGGAAATACATAGATCTACAGGTACAACGGTTGGATGTTTGCACAATTCAATTGTGGCTAGTCCAACTATCCTCAAAGACAAAAGATAACTACAAATTGCATTTCCTGAAGAAAATGCGATGAGTGCTGCAGTGCAAAGTGAGGTTGAAATATGTTTTGGTAAAAAAAAAAAACATGGACTGCTCATTTATTAAAAATCACATCTGTCATTTTACCTCGGCTAAATGGTCGGCATAGTATTACAAACCTCTTTGATAATTGGTTGATCTGAATGTCTCCGCAGGGCGCAACTGCTGCACTGTGGACCAATCAGAGCCAACCAGGGAGCCGCTGCTGTGCTGTGGACCAATCAGAGCCGACCAGATATATTACTCAAAGTATAACTAATGTATTAATGGTGGACTGTAAACATCAGTGACTCTTTAATATAGATATATGCTCAATGTATATTTAATGTATTCATGGTGCACTACTGTAACCATCAGTAGCTCTTTAATATAGATATATACTGAATGTATATCTAATGTATTCATGGTGGACTGTAACCATCAGTGGCTCTTTAATATAGATATATACTCAACGTATATCTAATGTATTCATGGTGGACTGTAACCATCAGTGGCTCTTTAATATAGATATATACTCAACGTATATCTAATGTATTCATGGAGGACTATAACCATCAGTGGCTCTTTAATATATATATATACTCAATGTATATTTAATGTATTCATGGTGCACTACTGTAACCATCAGTGGCCCTTATATATACTCAATGTATATCTAATGTATTCACGGAGGACTACTGTAACCATCAGTGGCTCTTTAATATAGATACATACTCAATGTATATATAATGTTTTCATGGATATAAAAATATATACTCAATGTATATCTTATGTATTCAAAGCATCTAAATGTAAGTTTCTAGATGAAAAGTAGCATACGGTCAAGTGTGTATTGAGCGATATTCCACATTTGTTTGAACATACAATGTAATAAGTTTGATATTAATTGTAAAGAGCGGCACGATTATGTTTGCAAATGTTCAATCATGTGGGACTACTATCCCAACTAGCTGGGATATTATTTAATGGCAATAGCGCCCCCTGTTGGTCAACTAAATAATCCTAGCAAGAAGGGTTCTTATTCTAGTAGTCGAGCAGATGAGTTGGATCGGGCCCCCTTGCTGGGATCAGAACAGTGAGACATCTGGCCCTCAATGTTTCATATCAAACGCTATCTTTCTTTTTCAATCATTTTCAATTTGTTATCGTTATTTGGACAGACTGTGACATAGCATGGCCAATCATGGTTGATGTACAGCGATAATCATACAATAAAAAGCATACTAATAACGATAGGCTTGCATCCATCCCTTTCGATTTATTTTGAATGCTAAATGTGATGGTCTGAGACGGTCATAGATAGATATACTGACAAAATTATCTATGATGAGACGGTGATGTCGACATCCATCACATTACCATATAAGGCTTGTTTTAAGAGGTTCTGAGGACCCTGGTCACCTTGACGACCGCATCAGTGCCTCGTTCAACCGAGACGCTACGCGGACACACGCTTCACGAAGTAGTCTTTAATCGCTAATTGTTGCTAATTATTCCTTAAATTTATAATTATTTGTACTTCACTCTACTTGTTCGAGAGGAAAGAAAACATGGGTGGCTGTTGCTCCAGACAGGTAAAATAGAATCTTAATCATAACTCTTGAATGTGACACCTTGCTATCTTTCCTTCAGGTTGCGATAGAAACCTTTAACCAAATTATGAAACGTAAACAATACAATTATTGGCATTTATGTAATAATCCCGATTAGTAATCCGATATTTACGGCCAACACTGAAGCCTTGTTTTAATAAATTATTTTCTTAAAACACATTTTGCCGCCAACTTCTTATTTGTTGTTCTTTGAACCATGGGCTTTGACCATGCGTAAGCGACCTGAACGTTCTGATGGCCGCAGGCTGCATTGACCCTTTCTAAGTGACCCCAAACTTTTGAACGGTAGTGTGTGTGTGTGTGTGTATATATATATATATATATATATATATATATATATATATATATATTGCACGGCTCTTCTTAATGCTGTAGAATGCTCCATTTTACTTGAATGGGCCTTCCCGACTTCCGGTGGTTAAATACATTTTGATAATTGACGTTGCTAAGCATATAATGACCGCTGTAAAGGAAAGCGGACTTTTTGCCTGATTCCGACTTTCGTACCACTCCGCAAGTAGTCTGGTACCCCAGCGTATTCGGTTGCTAAGCGACGTCAACGTCTTTGGCGAACTATTTCTCTGCTGATCACCACCACTTGACAAGTAGCCGTGTAATAAGCGGGATAATGTATAGAACGCCGACATAATCGAAAATAAGCCCCGACAGCAAGACACCTCCGCTTCGCTTCGGTGTCCGGTTCTCCCCGATTTTCCCGATAATGACCGGCGTTTTATGCATTATCCCTCATATAAATGTCCTCCGCTGCGCGTCGGATGGTTCTAAGGCCTCCGCGTACTCCATTGTTTCTCTGGTAACGCCTGAGGGTTTGTTTGACTAATACCTTGAACAATCATTACCCTCCCGTAAGGTTCTTATGCAACGGAAACATTGTTCACCCCTCCAGTAAATAGGACGGACCTTAGCTACGACTTGGCAACGGAGGTATTCTAGTCCGCCCAGCTATGAGCCAGAGAGCTAACGTTATGCATTATGCATATTTATAATTCGAAATTCGTCCCAGCCTTTATAACACAGATACTCTAGGTCTAGGGTCTATAGCATATAACCGCATTGTCTGATTACAGTTTCATTCATTTTTCACAATTTACCAGCTCTCGGTTTGAAGACCGCATCACAGCACCATTCGTTTCAATGGGTATCGCGACGGCCTATACTTTCAACATAAAGTGTACATATTTATAATTTGAAATTCGTCCCAGACTTTATACCAGATACTATAGGGTCTATAGCATATAACCGCGTTTTCTGATTACAGTTTTATTAATTTTTCACAATTTAACAGCTCTCGTTTTGAAGGCTGAACAGACAATTTGACTGGAAATACTTATCAGGTGTCCGTAAGTCAGGGGTTAATGCACATCCTGCAGCAAATCAGAATCGAGTATTCCCCCAGAAAATGTCTGCTGGTCAAGGAGCGGGGGGAGGTTTGTCTCGTAGCCCTGGATCTTCGGTGAGGGTTTTAGTTTGCAATAATATACAACCACCTGATTCCGCCGTTTAAATTCCATTAAAAAAGCTTTATGGCGACTATTACGACTATTGTAGTGAACAGTATTACTGATGCATTATTAGGGGTCCGAGCAGCGAAGCTGCTTGGCCCCTATTGTTTCTGTGACTTTTCTTTTTTTCCCTCAAATTCTGTAAAAGTCATACTGCAGCCTATACCGTAAGTCGAAAACACTGTCACAACCAATGTTCAGGTATGGTTACCAATAACCCCCTGCACCCAAAGGTGGCGCTATTGTAAAAAATCATGAATTAGGCTTATTCATATTCTTATTCATCCATTCCTCACCAGATTGACCTGGACTCAAAATTCTTTCAGGATATTAATCTCTATAATCAGACGCATTTATAAAATCCTGGTCTTATGCCCTAAAAATGTATATTAAAGCTAAACATGATAAAAAGATTCACAGGCTACAAAAATAATCAAAAATTCACCAAAATCGCCCCATAAAATCTTTAGACCAAGCCTCACAAAAATCATCGAACAGAATTTGAGAAATATTGGCCGATAAAGTTGGAGCAGTTAGCCCATTTTTCTTATATGACCATTTTGTTATTGTATAAAAAAACATACAAATTTTATTGGGTGGATACCAATTACCCCCACTACTAATAAACCCAAATTGTGGTACTGCACCCAAAGGAGGCGCTATTTAAAAAAAATATGAACTAGCCTTATTTCTCCTTACGAGATTGACCTGGTCTCAAAATTCTTTCATCATATTAATCTCTAAAATCAGATGCATCTTTTTCTCTTGGTCTTCTGCTGTTAAAATGTTTACTTTTCCCACAATTTCATAGAAAAGCCAAACGTCCACAGTCTCAACCCATTTTGCCTATGTAACCATTTTGTTATTGTACCATACGGCTATCATTAGGTGGATACCATTAACAGTGTACATTTTCAGTTCTGTACTCATTTAAGAAAGCTCTTAATTCTCGTGAAATGTGTGCTTGGAGTTTTCTTGATGTTGTGTGCTTATCAATTGACATTTTCGGAATGTGAATGAGGCTTCATGCAGTTCAGGAATGTCAGTGGCTCAACTGGATAATGCCATGTACTGGTGGTCCTTAGGTTGAGGGTTCGAATCCTGATTAGAGCATTATGAACAAGCTGAACATGACATTCTGTCAGTGCTACTCATTTAAGAAACACAACATTGAACAGCACCTGAAATTCATCAGGCAATCAACATTCCGGCTCATTAGTTTCCAAGAATCGGTCTGCCAAGACACAGTATGGCATTAAGGGGACATCTCTGTTAACCATTTTTACTTCATAATCAACTGTCATATTTATATTTCTTCTGTTAGTGTTACAGTGCTACAAATGTTTAATTTCCCCAGAATTTCAAAGAATTTTCAGGTATATGCTTTGAAGAAAGCCCTTAATTCACTTGAGAAATGTATGCTTTGAATTTTCTGGATGTTGTGTGCTTATCAATAGACATTTTGACCATGTGAATGAGGCTGCAGTTCAGGTTTATAAGTGGAACATCTTTCCTTAAATATGACAACTATATGTTACATTTATATATCTTCCATTAGTGTGTTCTTGACTTTTAATTTTGCTCAGACCCCGTTAATCACCGCTTGCAGTTATATTTTATCTTTATTTTTTATACCTGATGGAAGTATGTTCTCTTTCCCTACGAGAGTTTTGTACTTTGTTAATCCATAATGATTAAAAAATATTTATTAAAGGTCCCATGGCATGAAATTCTCCCTTTATGAGGTTTTCTAACATTAATATGAGTTCCCCTAGCCTGCCTTTGGTCACCCAGTGGCTAAAAGTTGCTTTCGGTGTAAAACAAGCACTAGGTATCCTGCTTGCCTTTGAAAAAATGGACGCTCAGGCGCGCTGATTTGGAATGTGGCCCCATATGTCGTCATAAGGGGCCAAGCTAACTCCCCTTTCTCTGCCTTGTCCGCCCAGAGAATTTGGCCTGCCAATGTGACAATGAGCTACAACTGTGCGAGCTCCACATTTGTGCTCGTGTGTGATAACACACACTGTAACGCAAGTGTTGTACACTTCTTTGTTATATGGATAAGCGTTCTGCTGTAGGTATTACGGCACATAACACGTCGGGTTCTCTGACGTCTCTTGTATTCCCACAACGACACTCGTATGTTGGGGGTTATCTCAGCCATGGTTGAGAAGGAATTGGGGGAAAGGAACTTTGGCTTTGCCTCCCCGAAGTACATGAACCGCTAAATGAAGGAGAAAGGGATGTTGCCCGGGATTGTCTCCCACCGGAGCCCGGCTGCCCGCCGCCTGCAGGCAGCCAGGCACCAAAGCCACGAGGCACCACCGCCGCGAGGCATCACCGCCGCGAGGCACCACCGCCGCGAGGCACCACCGCCGCGAGGCACGCTGCCCGCTTCCGAGGCGGTGGTGCCTCGACAGCGGGGCTCCAGCGGGAGACAATCGTGGGCAACAATCCCTTTCTCCTCCATGCCGTGGTTCAGTCTACTTCAGATTGATGTGGAAGTGGAAGAACCAGAGACGTTGGAGAACCCGACGCAGTCGTTTGAGATTCATAATATCGTCTGGAGGCGCACACAGCTTTTGGCCTTGATAATATACATTATATGATATGGATATCTATTTTTAATATGATATTATTGAGATATAGAGCTCCAAAACTCCCGCCGGAGCACCCAGAGTGTTGTTGAATATTTACAGAACACGGCCAAAGTCTGTGGGCCTCGCCATTGCGATGCATCCACTGTAAACAGAGCGCATGTTACCCTGTCAGCAAGCTGCTCAGGGCCCCATCCCCACCCTCTTCCTTGACCCGCCTCTCTCCGCCTCATTTGCATTAAAGCTACAGACACCGAAACGGCGCGTTTGGGGAAAGCTCAATGTGCTGAAATTCTGCACCATGGCTGAATTTCGGGAACGTCTTCAAATACTGTGTTAGGGGCCCAGTAATATCTATATTAAAGCATCCAAGTAGCATGCCATGGGATCTTTAAAATAAATAAATATATGTAGATATTAATATTTCTTTATTTTTTTTAAACATTTTTTATTTTTTTATACATTGGCAGTCAAGGCAGGAACCTATTGTTGACGCGGCCGCCTTAACCATACAGTATTGGGGAAGCACTGTCTACATATATATATATATATATATATATATATATATAATGGTATATATACCGTTCAAACGTGAATATATATAAGTATAATTACTGCTTGTGTTTTCTTTTATTAATTATTTCTTTAATTAATCATGCATCATAATTATTTTCCCCTCTACTAAAATATTGTAATATTATAAATGATTCTCACCTTTCTTCAAACAGCATGCAACGGAGGAAGATGGAGGAGCCCCTGACCAGCGCCCGGCCCCTCCTGTGGTTGTATCGCTGCCACAGAAGGAACCCTCGTTCTTCCACACTTTCCCATCTCTCTCCTCTTCTCATGTCTCCCCCACAACATCCCTCCCCTCTTCTCATGTCTCCCCCACAACATCCCTCCCCTCTTCTCAGTTGTCCCCCACCACATCCCTCCCCTCTTCTTATTACACCCCCACTACATCCCTCCCTTCTCCTGTCTCCCCCGCTACATCTCTCCCTTCTTCTCCTGTCTCCCCCACTACATCCCTCCCTTTTTCTCCTGTCTCCCCCACTACATCCCTCCCTTCTTCTCCTGTCTCCCCCACTACATCTCTCCCCTCTTCTCCTGTCTCCCCCACTACATCCCTCCCCCCTTCTTATTTCACCCCCACTACATCCCTCCCCTCTTCTCCTGTCTCCCCCACTACATCCCTCCCCTCTTCTTGAGTCTCTCCCACTAAATCTCTCCCTTCCTCTCGTGTCTCCCCCACTACATCTCTCCCCTCTACTCCTGTCTCCCCCACTACATCCCTCCCTTTTTCTCCTGTCTCCCCCACTACATCTCTCCCCTATTCTCCTGTCTCCCCCACTACATCTCTCCCCTCTACTCCTGTCTCCCCACTATATCCCTCCCTTCTTCTCCTGTCTCCCCCACTACATCCCTCCCTTCTTCTCCTGTCTCCCCCACTACATCCCTCCCTTCTCCTGTCTACCCCACTAAATCTCTCCCCTCTACTCCTGTCTCCCCCACTACATCCCTCCCCTCTTCTTATTACACCCCACTACATCCCTCCCCTCTTCTCCTGTCTCCCCCACTAAATCTCTCCCCTGTACTCATGTCTCCCCCAGGACATCCCTCCCCTCTTCTCGGTTCTCCCCCACTACATCCCTCCCCTCTTCTTATTACACCCTCACTACATCCCTCCCTTCTTCTCCTGTCTCCCCCACTACATCCCTCCCCTCTTCTCATTACACCCTCACTACATCCCTCCCTTCTTCTCCTGTCTCCCCCACTACATCCCTCCTCTCTACTCCTGTCTCCCCCACTACATCCCTCCCCTCTTCTCCTGTCTCCCCCACTACATCCCTCCCCTCTTCTTATTACACCCTCACTACATCCCTCCCTTCTTCTCCTGTCTCCCCCACTACATCCCTCCCCTCTACTCCTGTCTCCCCCACTACATCCCTCCCCTCTACTCCTGTCTCCCCCACTACATCTCTCCCTTCTTCTCCTGTCTCCCCCACTACATCTCTCCCGTCTTCTCCTGTCTCCCCCACTACATCCCTCCCCTCTTCTCCTGTCTCCCCCACTACATCCCTCCCCTCTTCTCCTGTCTCCCACACTACATCCCTCCCTTCTTCTCCTGTCTCCCCCACTACATCTCTCCCCTCTACTCCTGTCTCCCCCACTACATCCCTCCCCTCTTCTTATTACACCCGCACTACATCCCTCCCTTCTTCTCCTGTCTCCCCCACTACATCCCTCCCCTCTTCTCCTGTCTCCCTCACTACATCTCTCCCCTCTACTCCTGTCTCCCCCACTACATCTCTCCCTTCTTCTCCTGTCTCCCCCACTACATCTCTCCCCTCTTCTCCTGTCTCCCCCACTACATCCCTCCCCTCTTCTCCTGTCGCCCCCACTACGTCCCTCCCCTCTTCTCATGTCTCCCACACTACATCCCTCCCTTCTTCTCCTGTCTCCCCCACTACATCTCTCCCCTCTACTCCTGTCTCCCCCACTACATCCCTCCCCTCTTCTTATTACACCCGCACTACATCCCTCCCTTCTTCTCCTGTCTCCCCCACTACATCCCTCCCCTCTTCTCCTGTCTCCCCCACTACATCCCTCCCTTCTTCTCCTGTCTCCCCCACTACATCCCTCCCCTCTACTCCTGTCTCCCCCATTACATCCCTCCCTTCTTCTCCTGTCTCCCCCACTACATCCCTCCCTTCTTCTCCTGTCTCCCCCACTACATCTCTCCCTTCTTCTTCTTACACCCGCACTACATCCCTCCCTTCTCCTGTCTCCCCCACTAAATCTCTCCCCTCTTCTCCTGTCTCCCCCACTACATCCCTCCCCTCTTCTTATTACACCCCACTACATCCCTCCCCTCTTCTCCTGTCTCCCCCACTATATCTCTCCCCTATACTCATGTCTCCCCCACTACATCCCTCCCCTCTTCTTATTACACCCTCACTACATCCCTCCCTTCTTCTCCTGTCTCCCCCACTACATCCCTCCCCTCTACTCCTGTCTCCCCCACTACATCTCTCCCCTCTTCTCCTGTCTCCCCCACTACATCCCTCCCTTCTTCTCCTGTCTGCCCCACTACATCTCTCCCCTATTCTCCTGTCTCCCCCACTACATCTCTCCCCTCTTCTCCTGTCTCCCCCACTACATCCCTCCCTTCTTCTCCTGTCTCCCCACTACATCCCTCCCCTCTTCTTATTACACCCGCACTACATCCCTCCCTTCTCCTGTCTCCCCCACTTCATCCCTCCCTTCTTCTCCTGTCTCCCCCACTACATCCCTCCCTTCTTCTCCTGTCTCCCCCACTACATCTCTCCGATCTACTCCTGTCTCCCCCACTACATCTCTCCCCTCTTCTCCTGTCTCCCCCACTACATCTCTCCCCTCTTCTCCTGTCTCCCCCACTACATCCCTCCCTTCTTCTCCTGTCTCCCCCACTACATCCCTCCCCTCTTCTTATTACACCCGCACTACATCCCTCCCTTCTCTTGTCTCCCCCACTTCATCCCTCCCTTCTTCTCCTGTCACCCCCACTACATCTCTCCCCTCTTCTCCTGTCTCCCCCACTACATCCCTCCCCTCTTCTCCTGTCTCCCCCACTACATCCCTCCCTTCTTCTCCTGTCTCCCCCACTACATCCCTCCCTTCTTCTCCTGTCTCCCCCACTACATCCCTCCCCTCTTCTTATTACACCCGCACTACATCTCTCCCTTCTCCTGTCTCCCCCACTACATCCCTCCCCTCTACTCCTGTCTCCCACACTACATCCCTCCCCTCTTCTCCTGTCTCCCCCACTACATCCCTCCCTTCTCCTGTCTCCCCCACTACATCCCTCCCCTCTTCTCCTGTCTCCCACACTACATCCCTCCCCTCTTCTCCTGTCTCCCCCACTACATCTCTCCCTTCTTCTCCTGTCTCCCACATTACATCCCTCCCCTCTTCTCCTGTCTCCCCCACTACATCTCTCCCCTCTACTCCTGTCTCCCCCACTACATCCCTCCCCCCTTCTTATTTCACCCCCACTACATCCCTCCCCTCTTCTCCTGTCTCCCCCACTACATCCCTCCCATCTTCTTGAGTCTCTCCCACTAAATCTCTCCCTTCTTCTTGTGTCTCCCCCACTACATCTCTTCCCTCTACTCCTGTCTCCCCCACTACATCCCTCCCTTTTTCTCCTGTCTCCCCCACTACATCTCTCCACTCTTCTCCTGTCTCCCCCACTACATCTCTCCCCTCTACTCCTGTCTCCCCCGCTATATCCCTCCCTTCTCCTCCTGTCTCCCCCACTTCATCCCTCCCTTCTTCTCCTGTCTCCCCCACTACATCTCTCCCTTCTTCTTATTACACCCGCACTACATCCCTCCCTTCTCCTGTCTCCCCCACTAAATCTCTCCCCTCTACTCCTGTCTCCCCCACTACATCCCTCCCCTATTCTCCTGTCTCCCCCACTACATCCCTCCCCTCTTCTCCTGTCTCTCCCACTAAATCTCTCCCCTCTACCCATGTCTCCCCCATGACATCCCTCCCCTCTTCTCCTGTCTCCCCCACTACATCCCTCCCCTCTTCTCCTGTCTCCCCCACTAAATCTCTCCCCTCTCCCCCTGTATCCCCCACTACATCCCTCCCCTCTTCTCCTGTCTCCCCCACTACATCCCTCCCCTCTTCTCCTGTCTCCCCCACTAAATCTCTCCCCTCTTCTCCTGTCTCCCCCACTACATCCCTCCCCTCTTCTCCTGTCTCCCCCACTACATCCCTCCCCTCTTCTCCTGTCTCCCCCACTAAATCTCTCCCCTCTTCTCCTGTATACCCCACTACATCCCTCCCCTCTTCTTATTACACCCACACTACATGCCTCCCCTCTACTCCTGTCTCCCCCACTACATCCCTCCCCTCTACTCCTGTCTCCCCCACTACATCTCTCCCCTCTTCTCCTGTCTCCCCCACTACATCCCTCCCCTCTTCTCCTGTCTCCCCCACTACATCCCTCCCTTCTTCTCCTGTCTCCCCCACTACATCCCTCCCTTCTTTTCCTGTCTCCCCCACTACATCCCTCCCCTTTTCTTATTACACCCGCACTACATCTCTCCCTTCTCCTGTCTCCCCCACTACATCCCTCCCCTCTACTCCTGTCTCCCACACTACATCCCTCCCCTCTACTCCTGTCTCCCCCACTACATCTCTCCCCTCTTCTCCTGTCTCCCCCACTACATCCCTCCCCTCTTCTCCTGTCTCCCCCACTACATCCCTCCCTTCTTCTCCTGTCTCCCCCACTACATCCCTCCCTTCTTCTCCTGTCTCCCCCACTACATCCCTCCCTTCTTTTCCTGTCTCCCCCACTACATCCCTCCCCTCTTCTCCTGTCTCCCCCACTACATCCCTCCCATCTTCTTGAGTCTCTCCCACTAAATCTCTCCCTTCTTCTTGTGTCTCCCCCACTACATCTCTTCCCTCTACTCCTGTCTCCCCCACTACATCCCTCCCTTTTTCTCCTGTCTCCCCCACTACATCTCTCCACTCTTCTCCTGTCTCCCCCACTACATCTCTCCCCTCTACTCCTGTCTCCCCCGCTATATCCCTCCCTTCTCCTCCTGTCTCCCCCACTTCATCCCTCCCTTCTTCTCCTGTCTCCCCCACTACATCTCTCCCTTCTTCTTATTACACCCGCACTACATCCCTCCCTTCTCCTGTCTCCCCCACTAAATCTCTCCCCTCTACTCCTGTCTCCCCCACTACATCCCTCCCCTATTCTCCTGTCTCCCCCACTACATCCCTCCCCTCTTCTCCTGTCTCTCCCACTAAATCTCTCCCCTCTACCCATGTCTCCGCCATGACATCCCTCCCCTCTTCTCCTGTCTCCCCCACTACATCCCTCCCCTCTTCTCCTGTCTCCCCCACTAAATCTCTCCCCTCTCCCCCTGTATCCCCCACTACATCCCTCCCCTCTTCTCCTGTCTCCCCCACTACATCCCTCCCCTCTTCTCCTGTCTCCCCCACTAAATCTCTCCCCTCTTCTCCTGTATACCCCACTACATCCCTCCCCTCTTCTTATTACACCCACACTACATGCCTCCCCTCTACTCCTGTCTCCCCCACTACATCCCTCCCCTCTACTCCTGTCTCCCCCACTACATCTCTCCCCTCTTCTCCTGTCTCCCCCACTACATCCCTCCCCTCTTCTCCTGTCTCCCCCACTACATCCCTCCCTTCTTCTCCTGTCTCCCCCACTACATCCCTCCCTTCTTCTCCTGTCTCCCCCACTACATCCCTCCCCTCTTTTCCTGTCTCCCCCACTACATCCCTCCCCTCTTCTTATTACACCCGCACTACATCTCTCCCTTCTCCTGTCTCCCCACTACATCCCTCCCCTCTACTCCTGTCTCCCACACTACATCCCTCCCCTCTACTCCTGTCTCCCCCACTACATCTCTCCCCTCTTCTCCTGTCTCCCCCACTACATCCCTCCCCTCTTCTCCTGTCTCCCCCACTACATCCCTCCCTTCTTCTCCTGTCTCCCCCACTACATCCCTCCCTTCTTCTCCTGTCTCCCCCACTACATCCCTCCCTTCTTTTCCTGTCTCCCCCACTACATCCCTCCCCTCTTCTTATTACACCCGCACTACATCTCTCCCTTCTCCTGTCTCCCCCACTACATCCCTCCCCTCTACTCCTGTCTCCCACACTACATCCCTCCCCTCTTCTCCTGTCTCCCCCACTACATCTCTCCACTCTTCTCCTGTCTCCCCCACTACATCTCTCCCCTCTACTCCTGTCTCCCCCGCTATATCCCTCCCTTCTCCTCCTGTCTCCCCCACTACTTCCCTCCCCTCTTCTCCTGTCTCCCCCACTACATCCCTCCCTTCTTCTCCTGTCTCCCCCACTACATCCCTCCCTTCTTCTCCTGTCTCCCCCACTACATCCCTCCCTTCTTTTCCTGTCTCCCCCACTACATCCCTCCCCTCTTCTTATTACACCCGTACTACATCTCTCCCTTCTCCTGTCTCCCCCACTACCTCCCTCCCCTCTACTCCTGTCTCCCACACTACATCCCTCCCCTCTTCTCCTGTCTCCCCCACTACATCCCTCCCTTCTCCTGTCTCCCCCACTACATCCCTCCCCTCTTCTCCTGTCTCCCACACTACATCCCTCCCCTCTTCTCCTGTCTCCCCACTACATCTCTCCCTTCTTCTCCTGTCTCCCACATTACATCCCTCCCCTCTTCTCCTGTCTCCCCCACTACATCTCTCCCTTCTACTCCTGTCTCCCCCACTACATCCCTCTCCCCTTCTTATTTCACCCCCACTACATCCCTCCCCTCTTCTCCTGTCTCCCCCACTTCATCCCTCCCATCTTCTTGAGTCCCTCCCACTAAATCTCTCCCTTCTTCTTGTGTCTCCCCCACTACATCTCTCCCCTCTACTCCTGTCTCCCCCACTACATCCCTCCCTTTTTCTCCTGTCTCCCCCACTACATCTCTCCAATCTTCTCCTGTCTCCCCCACTACATCTCTCCCCTCTACTCCTGTCTCCCCCGCTATATCCCTCCCTTCTCCTCCTGTCTCCCCCACTACATCCCTCCCTTCTTCTCCTGTCTCCCCCACTACATCTCTCCCTTCTTCTTATTACACCTGCACTATATCCCTCCCTTCTCCTGTCTCCCCCACTACATCTCTCCCCTCTACTCCTGTCTCCCCCACTACATCTCTCCCCTCTTCTCCTGTCTCCCCCACTACATCCCTCCCCTCTTCTCCTGTCTCCCCCACTAAATCTCTCCCCTCTGCTCATGTCTCCCCCACGACATCCCTCCCCTCTTCTCCTGTCTCCCCCACTACATCCCTCCCCTCTTCTCCTGTCTCCCCCACTAATTCTCTCCCCTCTCCTCCTGTATCCCCCACTACATCCCTCCCCTCTTCTCCTGTCTCCCCCACTACATCCCTCCCCTCTTCTCCTGTCTCCCCCACTACATCCCTCCCCTCTTCTCCTGTCTCCCCCACTAAATCTCTCCCCTCTTCTCCTGTATACCCCACTACATCCCTCCCCTCTTCTTATTACACCCACACTAAATCCCTCCCCTCTACTCCTGTCTCCCCCACTACATCCCTCCCCTCTACTCCTGTCTCCCCCACTACATCTCTCCCTTCTTCTCCTATCTCCCCCACTACATCTCTCCCCTCTTCTCCTGTCTCCCCCACTACATCCCTCCCCCCTTCTCCTGTCTCCCCCACTACATCTCTCCCCTCTTCTCCTGTCTCCCCCACTACATCCCTCCCCTCTTCTCCTGTCTCCCCCACTAAATCTCTCCCCTCTCCTCCTGTATCCCCCACTACATCCCTCCCCTCTTCTCCTGTCTCCCCCACTACATCCCTCCCCTCTTCTCCTGTCTCCCCCACTACATCCCTCCCCTCTTCTCCTGTCTCCCCCACTAAATCTCTCCCCTCTTCTCCTGTATACCCCACTACATCCCTCCCCTCTTCTTATTACACCCACACTACATCCCTCCCTTCTTCTCCTGTCTCCCCCTCTACATCCCTCCCCTCTACTCCTGTCTCCCCCACTACATCCCTCCCCTCTACTCCTGTCTCCCCCACTACATCTCTCCCTTCTTCTCCTATCTCCCCCACTAAATCTCTCCCCTCTCCTCCTGTATCCCCCACTACATCCCTCCCCTCTTCTCCTGTCTCCCCCACTACATCCCTCCCCTCTTCTCCTGTCTCACCCACTACATCCCTCCCCTCTTCTCCTGTCTCCCCCACTAAATCTCTCCCCTCTTCTCCTGTATACCCCACTACATCCCTCCCCTCTTCTTATTACACCCACATTACATCCCTCCCTTCTTCTCCTGTCTCCCCCTCTACATCCCTCCCCTCTACTCCTGTCTCCCCCACTACATCCCTCCCCTCTACTCCTGTCTCCCCCACTACATCTCTCCCTTCTTCTCCTATCTCCCCCACTACATCTCTCCCCTCTTCTCCTGTCTCCCCCACTACATCCCTCCCCTCTACTCCTGTCTCCCCCACTACATCTCTCCCTTCTTCTCCTGTCTCCCCCACTACATCTCTCCCCTCTTCTCCTGTCTCCCCCACTACATCTCTCCCCTCTACTCCTGTCTCCCCCACTACATCCCTCCCTTCTCCTGTCTCCCCCACTACATCTCTCCCCTCTACTCCTGTCTCCCCCACTACATCCCTCCCTTTTTCTCCTGTCTCCCCCACTACATCTCTCCCCTCTACTCCTGTCTCCCCCACTATATCCCTCCCTTCTTCTTATTATACCCACACTACATCCCTCCCTTCTCCTGTCTCCCCCACTACATCCCTCCCTTCTTCTCCTGTCTCCCCCACTACGTCCCTCCCTTCTTCTCCTGTCTGCCCCACTTCATCTCTCCCCTCTTCTCCTGTCTCCCCCACTACATCCCTCCCCTCTTCTCCTGTCTCCCCCACTACATCTCTCCCCTCTACTCCTGTCTCCCTCACTACATCTCTTTCCTCTTCTCCTGTCTCCCCCACTACATCTCTCCCCTCTACTTCTGTCTCCCCCACTACATCCCTCCCTTCTTCTCCTGTCGCCCCCACTACATCCCTCCCCTCTTCTTATTACACCTGCACTACATCCCTCCCTTCTCCTGTCTCTCCCACTACATCCCTCCCATCTTCTACTGTCTCCCCAACTACATCCCTCCCCTCTTCTCCTTTCTCCCCCACTACATCTCTCCCTTCTTCTCCTGTCTCCCAAACTAAATCTCTCCCTTCTTCTCGTGTCTCCCCCACTACATATCTTCCCTCTTATTTTGTCCCCCCACTACATGTCTCCCCTCATCTTGTGTCTCCCCCACTAATTCACTCCCCTCTTCTCCTGTCTCCCCCACTACATCTCTCCCCTCTACTCCTGTCTCCCCCACTACATCCCTCCCCTTTCTCCTGTCTCCCCCACTAAATCTCTCCCCTCTACTCGTGTCTCCCCCACTACATCCCCCCCTTTTTCTCATCTCCCCGCCTCTCTCTTCTCGTCCCCATCTTCTCCTGTTTCCAGTGCCACATCCTTCCCTTTTCTATTCCCTATTCCTGTTCTTCTGTCCTTTGGTATCTCCCCAACAACTGTGTCTCCTTCTCCCTCCCCCCCCCCCCTCTCTCCCTCCAACAGGAATCCTTGGTCTTCCAGATGTCATCACCCCCAGCAGCAGTGATGTCTCCTCCCCACCAGGATGGTCATCGGATGTCAGTGAGCAAAGCAGCTCAGGGAACTCAGACACCCCCCTGCCTGATGAGGATGTATTGGGGAATAAAATGTAGGTAACCAGTAGCATTAAGTTCACCACCGGTGCAATGATGCCAAAAATGACTAATCCATGTTTGTAACATTTCAATTTGTATTCCTGCCTTTTTATTTTTCCTTTAAAACATCACTTCCCATCCTCACTTGGGAGCTGACCAGTGGGCCTCCTGCCCAGACAACTGGTACTTTGAAGAACACCTCCATTGAGTAGACTCCATGTCTCATAGACCAAATATAATTGTCTTAACTGTTGTGGTGGTCTGTATTTAGAGTTCTCCCGGCCTTGTCGATTCTCATCTATGCAGCGGTACATCAGCAGGAGCCAACCTTTGTTGATCGCATCAAGGAGATCCATCATTACAGGCTTGGACATCAGATAGATATCGATGAATGAATTACTTAATTTTGCTAATACGTGACATTACTCATGGCTGTGTTTCCCTCTCTGTTCCCCTCATCCCTGTGTGGTGCAGTCAGCCCCATAGGGCCGAGACCAGCCGGCTGCGGGCTTCCTCTGGTAGAAGAAAAAATCAGCAGTGCAAGGAGGCCCTCGGGTTATATACAGGAAGGACATCTCTGAAGCTGCTTCTTTAGAGAATAAACATGAATACAAGAAGCCTCTGTTCGGGGCCGCTGATACCTTCACCCCTTTACAGTCCATAGTTTATAGATTTACGCTTTCTAGCACATTGGTTGTATCTTCTGTAAAACCACATTTTCCCTACTTAAACTACAGGCTGGAAAGTTGACTAAGGGATGTGTTTTCTCCAGGTTGCCCAACAGGGACATCATGGGGCAGGAGGACCTCTGGAGCCCCCGGAGAAGAGCCCCGCTGAAGCTGCTGAGGTCCAGTAGAGAACCAGACCCTTACCCTCACACTGGAAGAGAACCAGACCCTTAGCCCTCACACTAGAAGAGAACCAGACCCTTAGCCCTCACACTAGTGGAGAACCAGACCCTTAGCCCTCACACTGGAGGAGAACCAAAACCTTAGCCCCCACACTAGTGGAGAACCAGACCCTTAGCCCTCACACTAGAAGAGAACCAGACCTTTAGCCCTCACACTAGAGAACCAGACCGTTAGTTCTCACACTGGAGGAGAACCAGAAACTTAGCCCTCACACTAAAGAACCGGACCCTTAGCCCTCACACTTGAGGAGAACCAGACCCTTAGCCCTCACACTGGTGGAGAACCAGACCCTTAGCCCTCACACTAGTGGAGAACCAGACCCATAGCCCTCACATTAGAAGAGAATCAGACCCTTAGCCCTCACACTAGAGAACCAGACCGTTAGTCCTCACACTGGAGGGGAACCAGACCCTTAGCCCTCACACTAGAGAACCAGACCCTTAGCCCTCACACTGGAGGAGAACCAGACCCTTAGCCCTCACACTGGAGGAGAACCAGAACCTTAGCCCTCACACTAGTGGAGAACCAGACCCTTAGCCCTCACACTGGAGGAGAACCAGACCCTTAGCCTTCACACTAGTGGAGAACCAGACCCTTAGCCCTCACACTAGTGGAGAACCAGACCCTTAGCCCTCACACTAGAGAACTAGACCCTTTGCCCACACACTGGAAGAGAACCAGACCCTTATCCCTCACTCCAGAGAACCAGACCCTTTGCAAATGGAATGTTCCAATGTAAAATATTAAGTTTACTGAATGCCCTTGGTCTTGGTATGCTGTTCCCCAGCTGCTTGGGGGAGCTCTATAAATCATGGCAGGGTGAGGGCTCCCCCAAAGGCAAGCACCGACTCCAGTGGTCTATTACGAGGTGTCTGGCAGAGTTCAATGAGCAGTAAGAGCATTGCTCTGAGCAGGTACAGCTGATGAATCCTTATCTCTTGGATAATGCAGTGGTTGAGAAGTAAACAAATCTCAACTGAGCTGCTGGTTTCTGACAGGATGCTCATGAGTTCCTGCTCCTCGTCCTCATGAAGATGAAGCTGGAAGTTGAGACCCTGCAGGAGACCTTCACGTCACCCAGCTACATCTGCCCCGTCCAGAACTTTGAATTCAGACTGCAGTGTGTCCGCACCTGCTCAAGGTAACGCTTGACTTCATTAAATGTATTGCAGGACAATTCGATCAGGAATGACAGAAACTGGATCTCTCTTTAGCTTTCGTTTATTCTCTCTTTTCATCATGCCACTGGGTCGCATATCATGAACAATCAACAATCAAACAATTTACAACGTCCCTATATAACCTTACACCCCGCTAATCAATTAATTCACGATTGTCTGTGTGTGACATGACGTCACCACTAAGGTGCGCTTGTTTTTAGCACCTTTAAAGCTGCAACAGACTCCCGGCCAATGAGACTCTTCTGGTTCTCATTACACATCGAGTTCAAGGGGATACAGTAATTGTACTGGTCTTCTGATTAGGTTCCTTAAAGGTAGCATAACAAGGCAAGAGCGTAACTTTCCATCTCTTCCGATATAAACTTCTTTGATTCTTCCCATTTTCCAAAGATGTTTGGGCAGTTTGTCTTCATTCACTAGGATAACGTCTCCGAGCTTTAACTCTGTGCATCTTTTTACATGAGATGAGCAATGTGCAGATCGTAGCTCCAGGAGATATTCCTTCTTCCAGCGGGTCCAATATGTATTGATTAGGCACTGTCTGTATTTCCACCTTTTGTTTAACTGACGTTGGTCTGTGTTGGGGGCCGCTGCGGTTACGTTGCCAGCAGATGGGAGCGCTGTTAGACGCTGACCAATTAGAAAATGGGATGGCGTTAGAGGGACAGGCTCTTCGCTGCTGGTGTGGGTGAAAGTGATGGGACGGGAATTAACAACTGCTTCCACTTCTATTAGAATGGTTTCGATTTCTTCATATTTCAGACATGATTTTCCCAGAACTTTACGTAGGCACGTCTTCACCGACCTCACCATTCTCTCCCACATTCCACCCCACCAAGCAGCTCTTTCAGCTATAAACTTCCAGATTATTCGTTTTTCAGCAAAGAATTCCTGTAGTTCTTTAGATGACAGGGAATCCCACAATGCTGTCAACTCCTTGTTGGCTCGTTTAAACGTTTTAGCATTGTCTGAATATATTGTGGTACATAGTCCTCTGCGTGACACAAAACGTCTGAACGCCAGCAGGAACTTTTCCGTAGTCAAATCAGTCACCAACTCTAAATGAATGGCTCTGGTGACTGCACAGGTGAAAAGAGCAATATAACATTTTCCTTGATTCTTACTGTACATAGGCCCAGCAAAATCCACTCCCGTGATCTCAAACGGAGGCGCTTCTTCAATGCGCTGCGCAGGTAAAGGCGCTGAAATCTGCTGGGCTGGTTTGGCTTTATATTTACGACAGATAAGACAAGCGTGTACAACTCTTTTCGTTAGTTGTCTTCCTTTCATTATCCAGAATCTTTCTCTCGCTTGGTTTAGCGTGTCTTGGAGACCAGAATGCAACACTTGCTGGTGGCATTTTCTTACAATCAGCTCAGAAAACATGTAATTTGCCGGGAGGATGCAGGGATGCTTTTGTTCAAACTTCAATCCTGTCATCTGTAACCTGCCTCCCACTCTTAGTACTCCACTGTCATCCAGAAAGGGACTTAGAGACTTAATTTTGAACTGAAAGTTAACTTCTTTACCTCATGTTAAGCCCCGTTCCCACATTTTTTGGAAAAGGCATTTTACTCTGATTGTGAAAGGGGACAGAAATCCGATTGGATCAAAGATGCGAGCAGCAGCCTGCAACACGCCTCTTTTTGTGTTTGTTGAGGCTTTCAGGAACTCAATCAAACTGGTCAAATCGAAAACAAAGTCATCTTGTTCCGTTCTCCATGTTAGTCCAAGAACTTCTAACACATTATTTTTCACTTTGACTTTTCCACTTATCGTGTTTTCCATTTCTTCATCCCACAGGTCTTTCAGCTCTCCAGAGTTTGTGCTCCATTTGCACAAATTCATTCCTGCTTCTTTTAAGATGCTTTTAGCTTGCGTGGCGAGGTTGGCCGCTGACTGTACACTAGGGGCACTACAGATCAAATCATCTACATACAAACACTTATCAACGGTAGATGTCACAGTGGGATGCATTTGCTGATATCTTTTCAAATGGTATCTAATCGTTGCTGCCAACAGAAAGGGACTAGGGGAAGCACCAAACGCGACTCTGGTCATGCGCAGAATGCTTACATTAGGTTTTTCGTTGGATTTTGGCAAGTCATTTAACCACAAGAATCGTAATGCATCCCTGTCTTGCTCTCGAATATATATCTGTAGAAAAGCCTTTGTGATATCAGCCATAAATGCCACTTCGTGTTTTCTGAATTTTAACAGGATGCTTAGTAACTCAGGATTCAGATTTGGGCCTGTCATTAAGCAGTAATTTAGTGATTGACAACCTTCAGCATGGGACGAAGCATCAAATACAACTCTTAACTTTGTGGTCAAACGCTCTTCATTAATGACTGCTCTGTGGGGGAGATAGTACGTGGGATTATCAGTGACCACATTTTGCACGCGCTCCACTATTCCCTGACTGACGTACTCCTTGATGACGTCACTGTACTTTTCATAAAGTGGCACATTATTTTGAAACTATTTTACAAGCTGATCAAAACGTCTTTTGGCAACATTATAGTTGGAGGGCAGGTCATGGTCTTCATTTTTCCAAGGTAATCTCACCTCGTACCTTTCTTCTTTGAACTGGACAGTTTTTTCAAACAGCTGCAATGCCTCCTCATTACTCTTCAGTGATTCTTTTTCATTCATTATCCCGATGGATTCGATTTCCCAGAAGGAGCGCAGTGTGTGATTTATTTTCTCATCCAGTCCAACACTCACGTGCAGAGTTCCGACATCTGTAGGTTCTGTTTCAGTTGTCACATTTAGCATGGATACCTTGTATTAACCATCCAAACTTGCTGTCCAGCGCCACCAGCGACTCTGAGAGGCGCTCCAATTTTCCAGTAGTGATCGCCACCGATGAGGACTCCAAGCTCCTGCGTCTCCATTCCGCTCACTGAAGTGTCAGCCAGCTGCAGGCCTTTTCGCTCCAGTTCTCTGCGCACTTCCTCTCCCGCTACTCTCATAATGAAGAGCACACTCTTGGGATTTCCAACACTTCTAACTGTACACTTTGGCCATTTCTGATGTTGCTCAGTGTTAATTTTACTTTATTACAGGTGATATTTTGTGGGACACTAGAGCCAAACGTGTGTAACTTTAGAGTCTCTTCACCTACTTTGGGGAGGTTGAGCGCACTGGAGATATCTTTACGCACAAAGCTTCGCTGACTCCCTCCGTCCAGTTGACAGCGGGTGAGTTGCCTTGTAACTGGAGTTTCTATCCAGACAGTAGCGGTCTGAAGGAGAACTGATTCTCGCTTTGATTCACTGGGAGACATGGACATCACGGCATCTGCCGGTTCATTTTCTTTTCTGAATTCACGCCCATCATAGGAGCACACAGATTGGTGATGACGTCGATTACATTTCTCACAAGAGATACCTTTAGTGCGACAATCCTTGGCAACATGTCTCGTTCCAAAACACACAAAGCATCTTCCATGATTTTTTAACTTTTCTTTTTTCTCAGGCACAGACATTTCATGGCAGTGTTTAGACTGGTGATTATTTTTCTCACAAAAAAAACAATATTGTCTGTCCATTTTGTTCGCCGCATAAAGGGTAGACGTTGTCATTGTGTTATGTCGTCTTGTTCGCATTTCCCATGCGCCTGGTGTTTCCTTTTCACGTTCCTTACTTGTGCGCTCTTTTCCGCTTTTAGACGTGTTGGCCGTGCGCTCCCGGCTGTCCACTTCTTTTTGAATGAAGCTCATCAGTTCTTCCACTTTCCAGACATCATCCTCTTCAACTTGTTTGCTGAAGTCTAATGTTATCTCTTCGGGAATGAGCTTCATTAGAATGGGGCACAGTAAGCTACCATACGTGTCAGAGACGACTCCCATTGAAGCCAGACTACGAATTTGGATTTCACAATTATCATACAAATATCTGAGCGATTTTATGTCACTGACATTTTTTACAGGATTAAGATTCAACAATTTGGTCATATGAGCATTAATAACCAAATCCTTTCGGCCAAATCTTTTCTGCAGCAGCTGAGTAGTGTTTTCATAATTTGAATCAGTTAATGGTAACCCTGCAACTACATTGGCAGCTGCGCCAGTGAGATATGATCTCAGATAACTGAATTTATCCGTTTTTGTTAAGTTATGATTACTGTTCACTGCCGTGTCAAACTGTCCCCAAAAGTACTGCCACTGGCTGATGTCTCCAGAATATTTTTCTATCACAAGTTTAGGCAGCTTCACGTTATTACGCATGGGGTTAGATTCAACAGACATTGCAGACTCTGCATCATCTTTCGCTCTTCTTAGCGCTCTCCTTGTCCTCGTCTTCCTCAGTGATATGTGATCTTTGTATTCTAAGGCTCTTGAAACCTCATCTTCTATATCTTCTGTCGCTGTTTGTTCTTCCACATCCAAATCCATTTTAGTCAAATAATCTTCTTTCAATATCAATTGTTCCAGCAACTCTTCCAATGCATCATGATCTGGTCTTTCTTTAACAAGTTTGTCGTCAATCTTGTTAATCAGTCTGGTTACAGCGGTGCGGATTGAGGATCTTTTTTTCTTTCTACGGTCGATTTCAGCCATTGTTCCTTTTTTCTGTCTTCTTGTTTGTCTTGCAAACCAATGGAGTTTTCGTCCTCTTCTTCCTTCATCTAAATATTCCCTGGTTTCGGCAACAAATATTGCAGGACAATTCGATCAGGAATGACAGAAACTGGATCTCTCTTTAGCTTTCGTTTATTCTCTCTTTTCATCATGACACTGGGTCGCATATCATGAACAATCAACAATCAAACAATTTACAACGACCCTATATAACCTTACCCCCAGCTAATCAATTAATTCACGATTGTCTGTGTGTGACATGACGTCACCACTAAGGTGCGCTTGTTTTTAGCACCTTTAAAGCTGCAACAAAATGTATTATTGTTGTCACTTAGTACCACTGCAGTACCTCCTTCATTCAATGTTGGAAATCCGAGTCAATCACTGCTACGCTAACACTTTTGGCTTCATGATCTACTCTGCTGTGTTCTAATGGTTAAAGATGTTCTGATCTCTGCCCGTCTTAAAAGCTGTGGTGACAAGGTCTTCCTGGACAGGGAGCAGAACCACTTTCCTTGGACCTCCACCTGTCGTTGATAGCTGGCCTCCAACTCTACTTCAAAGTCAGTACACTGTTGTGTTGGTACGTTACATTTACACTGGTCCACTGATGCTACTCACATAGGACTTTCCTACAGCCTTCAGATTTGGAGCGCACCTGCCAGCAGTGCTCTCGATGCCAGGCATCAGCGATTCAGCATTTCCTCACTCTGCCCAGGTGAGCCATGAACTTGAGTCTGTTGTCTCCAATGTTGCCTTGAAACAGCCTTTTCATATGTGCGGGCGCGTTTGCACATGCAGCGATCTGACGATGAAGCGCTTGTGTCCACAGTGCTTCACATGAAGCAGTTCCACCATGACGGGGCATGGTTGAGGAAGGTGACCGATGCTGCCAGCGTTCCTCCATGGCTGTCTCTGGCCTCCCTCGTTGGAGAGCAGGGTGCTGCAGCTGGGATGGACACACTGAGGTAAGAGATAAGGAAACTGTCTGGGAGGGTTGGCAGCGCGTTGGGCTTCATGTAAACACACTAGAAGGGTTGGGAGTGGTGGGCGTCATGGAAACCGAGTCAGATGAATCTACAGTCATGTTAAACCGGCCATAAGCTCCCATGCCTCTGTAGAGGACCTCAGACAACCGTTTTAGTGTTTCATATATGATCCTCAATATCTATTTAATCATGATGAATGGAATGTGTTGTAGAGCAAGTTATGAGAAGGGGGGCATCGCATCTCAAGCAAAACCAAATGCAAAAATGGGTAAGAAAAGAGTGATGGAATTAGATCTCATGCCCTACCCCTTGGGTTTGTCATTTCTGTTCAAAACAGGATTGATGGTATGTTTCTCAGCAGCAGTGGATCATCTTGACAGTGCAGAAGACAGGGACAGAGAACTCCAGGAAGTGCATGTGGTGAGAGGGAGCAGAGGAAGAGGATCACAGCAAGCAGTGCACTTACCGTCTGTAAGGAATGGTCTCTCAACTCGGGGAGAGCATCGACACTGGTAACTGAAGCTTTGGAATGTACATCTGTACCTGAAACATGCATCAGACACTAGACCCATCCCACGCTGGGGGACAGTAAGGTAATGGATATCCTGTGTCCCCCAGGTCACTACGTCAGTGACGTCGCTGGGTAGGACGGCGCCAAATGGTTTACCCTCAACGCCGTGTGACGCCTGCGGAGATGCCTGGGGAGACGCCAGTCCTGAGGACCAGAGAGGAGCCCGCCTACATTTAGTTTTACGTCCTCAGGTGATACTTTAAACGTTACTCTCTGCTGTATGAAACGTTACTCTCTGCTGTATGAATGTCAGTCTCTCTGATACCAGAGAGACTGTTGTTCTGATACGAGAGATACATGATCTGATACAAGAGAAACTGTTGATCTGATACCAGAGAGATACATGATCTGATACCAGAGAGACTGTTGATCTGATACTAGAGAGATACATGATCTGATACCAGAGAGACTGTTGATCTGATACCAGAGAGATACATGATCTGATACCAGAGAAACTGTTGATCTGATACCAGAGAGATACATGATCTGATACCAGAGAGACTGTTGATCTGATACCAGAGAGATACATGATCTGATACCAGAGACTGTTGATCTGATACCAGAGAGATACATGATCTGATACCAGAGAGACTGTTGATCTGATACCAGAGAGATACATGATCTGATACCAGAGAGACTGTTGATCTGATACCAGAGAGATACATGATCTGATACCAGAGAGACTGTTGATCTGATACTAGAGAGATACATGATCTGATACCAGAGACTGTTGATCTGATACCAGAGAGATACATGATCTGATACCAGAGAGACTGTTGATCTGATACCAGAGAGATACATGATCTGATACCAGAGAGACTGTTGATCTAATACCAGAGAGATACATGATCTGTTGTTAAATACATTGAATACTTTATTTTCTATTTATTTTATTCATTTTTTACTTTGCCTATTTTACTTATCTATTATTTTATTTTATTGTATGACAATGTTTATAAGTGAAGCACTTTGAGTTTGCCTCGTGGATGAAAAGTGCTAGATAAATAAAGTTGCCTTGCCTACGACAGCAAATGCACCTTTTTAAACTCATGGTTTGTTTTACCCACTGAACTAACTGAATCACTGACTCCTTATTGTCTTATTCCACCAGTGGAGCAGGCGAGAGCGACCATGTCCCACTAAACATGTAGAGAGAGACCCAGGGGCCCGAGGACCATCCCCTGGATGACCTTGGAGACGGAGAGACCCAGGGGCCCGAGGACGTCCCCTGGATGAACGTATAGAGAGAGTCCCAGGGGCCAGAGGACGTTCCCTGGATGAAAATATAGAGAGACCCAGGGGCCCGGGACGTCCCCTGGATGAACGTATAGAGAGTCCCAGGGGCCCAAGGACGTCACCTGGATGAACGTATGTTGAGAAACCCTGTGGCTAGAGGACGTCCCTTGGATGAACGGGGAGACGGAGAGACCCAGGGGCCCATGGAACATCCCCTGGATGAATGTGGAGACCCAGGGGCCCGAGGACGTCCCCTGGATGAACGGGGAGATGGAGAGACCAAGGGTCCCAAGGGCCGTCCCTTGGATGAACTTGTAGAGAGAGCCCGGGGGGCCACCTTGTGCCAGGCCCTCAGCCCCCTCTACAGCCCCCCTCTACGGTCCCCTCTAGGGGCCACGCCCTCAGCCCCACAATACAGCCCCCTCTAGGGGCCACGCCCTCAGCCCCACTCTACAGCCCACTCTAGGGGCCACGACCTCAGCCCCCTCTAGGGGCCATGCCCTAAGCTCCCTCCACAGCCCCCCTCTAGGGGCCACGCCCTCAGCCCCCTCTACAGCCCCCCTCTAGGGGCCACGCCCTCAGCCCCCTCTAGGGGCCACGCCCTCAGCCCCCTCTAGGGGCCATGACCTCAGCCCCCTCTAGGGGCCATGCCCTAAGCTCCCTCTACAGCCCCCCTCTAGGGGCCACGCCCTTAGCCCCCCTCTACAGCCTCCTCTAGGGGCCACAACCTCAGCCCCCTCTAAAGAGAGAGACCCAGGGGCCCGAGGACATACCCTGGATGAACTTGGAGACGGAGACCAAGGGGCCCGAGGACGTCCCCTGGATGAACGTCGAGACGGAGAGACCCAGGGGCCCGAGAGCCATCCCTTGGATGAACTTGTAGAGAGAACCCCGGGGAGCCCGAGTGGCATCCACTGGATGGACGTCCACCTTTTGCCACGCCCTCATTCCCCTCTACGCCCCGTCTAGGGCCCTCACCCCCCTCTACAGCCCCCTCTAGGGCCCTCACCCCCCTCTACAGCCCCCTCTAGGGCCCTCACCCCCCTCTACAGCCCCCTCTAGGGCCCTCACCCCCCTCTACAGCCCCGTCTAGGGCCCTCACCCCCCTCTACAGCCCCCTCTAGGGCCCTCACCCCCCTCTACAGCCCCCTCTAAGGCCCTCACCCCCCTCTACAGCCCCCTCTAGGGCCCTCACCCCCCTCTACAGCCCCCTCTAAGGCCCTCACCCCCCTCTACAGCCCCCTCTAGGGCCCTCACCCCCCTCTACAGCCCCCTCTAGGGCCCTCACCCCCCTCTACAGCCCCCTCTAGGGCCCTCACCCCCCTCTACAGCCCCCTCTAGGGCCCTCACCCCCCTCTACAGCCCCCTCTAAGGCCCTCACCCCCCTCTACAGCCCCCTCTAGGGCCCTCACCCCCCTCTACAGCCCCCTCTAAGGCCCTCACCCCCCTCTACAGCCCCCTCTAGGGCCCTCACCCCCCTCTACAGCCCCCTCTAAGGCCCTCACCCCCCTCTACAGCCCCGTCTAGGGACCATGCCCTCAGCCCCCTCTACAGCTGTCTATAGGGGCTACAGCCCCCTCTAGGGGCCCTCCGGCCCCCCTCTACAGCCCCCTCTAGGGGCCCTCAGCCCCCCTCTACGTATAGAGAGAGACCCAGGGTCCCGAGGACGTCTCCTTAATGAGCGTATAGAGAGAGACCCAGGGGCCCGAGGACGTCCCCTGGATGAACTTGTAGAGAGAACCCTGTTGCCGGAGTGCCGTCCAACTTGTGCCACGCCCTCAGCCCCCTCAACAGCCCCCCTCAACAGCCCCCCTCTACAGCCCCTCTCTACAGCCCCCACTAGAGGCCCTCAGCCCCCCTCAAAGGCCCCTCTAGGGGTCCTACGGCGCCCCCTCTACGGCCCCCCTCTACAGCCCCTCTCTACAGGCCCTCTCTACAGCCCCCTCTAGGGGCCCTCAGCCCCCCTCAAAGGCCCCTCTAGGGGTCCTCCGGCCCCCCCTCTACGGCCCCCCTCTACAGCCCCTCTCTACAGGCCCTCTCTACAGCCCCCTCTAGGGGCCCTGCGGCCCCCCTCTGCACCTCCCCTCTACAGCCCCTAGGGGCCACGCCCTCAGGCCCCTCTACAGCCCCCTCTGATTTATTTTTTATTTTTTTTCTATTTAAATAAATGTGTTTAATGTATAAATAATATAATAATAATATTATAGCAGTATGGTAATAGTAATAATAGTGATAGTAAGAAAGTAATAATACAATTTTAATAATATCATTATTAATAATTATACAAATAAGAATTATAAACAAATACGATTCAGAAACCAGCAGAGTAAATCAGAATAATATATGTCATCAAAGTGGCTCTGATTTGTATTTTGTATATATAAATGTGTTTACTTTTCATCTCCTGTGTTTGGTCCGTTTCTTCAGTCTCCAGTCTCACCCTTAAATCACATCAACCACACAACACAGGTTTACATCGACCAGATATCTGCCTTGTTTGAGCAGTAGATTTTAGGAACATCCAAACAACAATCAAAGACTCAATATAGGTCATTTACTTGGATTAGTTACCAAGGCTTATAATGGCGCCCCCATGAAAAGGCCCTTAAAAGGTGAAATGTCACTGGGACTCTCTTAATGTCTGCAGTAATTTCAAGTTTTTCAGCTAGTGTTTAAACATGTTTTTCATTCAGGAGAGGAAGAAAAATAGAGTTCAGGTAAAGAGAGGTGTCCCTGCCCTATGTAGACCTACTCAATAACAGCGTTCAGGTAAAGGTGTCCTGTTCTATGTAGGCCTACTCAATAACAGATAAAGTTCAGTTAAAGGTGTCCCGCTCTATGTAGGCCTACTCAATAACAGATAAAGTTCAGTTAAAGGTGTCCCGCTCTATGTAGGCCTACTCAATAACAGCGTTCAGGTAAAGGTGTCCCACTCTGTAGGCCTACTCCATAACAGATAAAGTTCAGTTAAAGGTGTCCCGCTCTATGTAGGCCTACTCAATAACAGATAAAGTTCAGTTAAAGGTGTCTCTGCTCTATGTAGGCCTACTCAATAACAGATAAAGTTCAGTTAAAGGTGTCCCGCTCTATGTAGGCCTACTCAATAACAGATAAAGTTCAGTTAAAGGTGTCCCGCTCTATGTAGGCCTACTCAATAACAGATAAAGTTCAGTTAAAGGTGTCCCGCTCTATGTAGGCCTACTCAATAACAGATAAAGTTCAGTTAAAGGTGTCCCGCTCTATGTAGGCCTACTCAATAACAGATAAAGTTCAGTTAAAGGTGTCTCTGCTCTATGTAGGCCTACACCATAACAGATAAAGTTCAGTTAAAGGTGACCCGCTCTATGTAGGCCTACTCCATAACAGATAAAGTTCAGTTAAAGGTGTCCCGCTCTATGTAGGCCTACTCCATAACAGAGAGAGTTCAGGTAAAGAAAGTTGGTTTAATCAGTTTGTTGTTGTCTCTGGTCTTGCTCTTTATAAAGCCATATAATGTGATTAATATTAATATAATGTAATATGAGAAGGCAAAGTAAGTTCCACTGCTACTTGTTCATGAATAACTTTGTATGTGACAAATAAATAAGGTCACTAATAAATAAAGAACAGCCTTAATGAAACAAGATTGGAAATACACAACTTTCATATGAGCTGTTTATTAAAAAATAAAATTGGTCCAAATGAGTTCCCGTTGACTCTCATAGCTGGCAGACGGCCGGGCGGTATTAGTTCTGTTCTGTGTCCTTGGTTGAATAGAGATGTGGGTTTTAGGCCCAGCTGCTTATTGAGTTGGATGGGCTCATTTCTTCCTCTTCCCTGACATATGACCTCTCCTGGGGGTGACTGGAAGTAAGGAATGGCTGACCTGACGTCCGTGTTACATTCACGCATAGAAAAAAAGTATACCAGGATTGATCTATTTGTTTTTTGTTTCTTTGGCAAATGATGTCAAACTGTGTTCTTATTCTATAGAAATAGTTGGTGGTCAAATTTTGAGTTCAATCTCATTATTTATTTTATTTTTTAGGTAAAAGCCTCTCATTATATTATTAAAACGTCAGGCTAGTAGGACTAACTGAGAGGCTAAACCCATCCTCACAAGTCAGACAACGTTCAATCAATCAAAAGAGCATTTTAGTCAGTAATCAATGTTATAATTCTTAATGGATTGAACAAAATCCCCAAGGGACAATAGACGTCCATTCAACACCAAGCCATCATTGAGTCTATGTTAAATGTCACCACTTGGTGTCACTATTGTCAATCATTTCCTGGGATCCCCACCACAGCTACAAATGTCTCGTCACAATGGAATGCCAGGAAGAACAGGATAGATACCACAAAAGGTTGGCTGATGATAAAACCATGACACCATATTTATTTTTTATAATAATTATTATCTGGTTACTTTTTAATGGTTCTTAATCCAAAATTGCGAATTTTTCACTAAAGAATCCACCTCGTCACCTTGAAATAATTATAAAACATATTCTGGAAATAATAGTGATGGCAATGCCAATGCTAAAAAAGTGCTAGCATAGTAGCATTTCTTTCAACACTGTATGTGTTGAAAGAAATGCTACCTGTGACTGGAATAGGGAATGAGGCAGAAGAAAAGCCCACATTTACAGGACAGCATTCCTTAGCCCCCTTAGCTGAAAGAAAGATCCCCCCTAAACCCCCCAAAGGAACGGAGGAGAAACCCTGGAAACCCAAACGGGAGGATGGGTTTCAGTTGGGCTCCATGTGCAGAACTCTGTGGCGTGGTGGCATGGTCTGGTGTGGGGGGCAGGGTAGTTTAGGTTCTTGGGGGGTTCTCCCATGCAGCCCAAAGATTATGGGTTTAATCCCTGATATTAACAGGCATGTGGGCATTACATGTGGGCATTCTTGAGCAATGTGTCTAAGCTAGTATACTTGCTCTTTAATGCAATGTGTCTAAGCTAGTACACCTGCTCTTTAAAGTAATATGCCTAAACTAGTAGACCTGATCTTTAATGAAATGGGTCTAAGCTAATATACATCTGCTCTTTAATAAAATGTGTTTGAATTCAGAGCAAGTCTGAATTTATGGAATTCGGTCAAAACGACCCCCTGATCTATACCAGAAAAAAAACCTGCATGTCAACATTTCCCTCGTCGATGTATGGACAAATGAAGTGCAGGGAGGGGTGAAACTGTGTCAAAAGGCTGGGTGAAACTGTATTTGGGGCTCACTCTGCTAGAGAGATTAGTGTATGCATTTAGAAGTCTCATCCATCCTAGACGCAATGTAAGAAATTTTCATGACAAATGTAAGTTAAATGTAGAACACATTTGCTTATTTTTCTTCCTACGTCAGATAAAAAATCTTGATTACAAACTTTGGATTCTCTGACCACCAATTAGGATGAAGCAGGGACGATGTTGCTTATTGTAGGAGAAATGATGGAACATCAAGCAATAACATTAGTAAATACTAACATAACCTCAAGGTTTAGTTCCTCCTATCAGTGTCCTATCTAGAGCGGATCTATGTTCCAGCAGGTGGAGCCTCAAGCTAGGTCTGTTTACCTCACATATCTAGACTACTAGGGGCAGTGACCTGCACAATATTGTCTTCTGTTGCACCCATACATGGACAAACAATACATTGTGTGTTCTGCACTCCGCAGTCAAGAAATGTGTAAAAGTCTGTTGCAGAGGGTGATACGTGATCTAGAATGATCTGGGTGAATCTTAGATGTGAAAAACAACATACATAACTCATCATAACTGAGGATAATTTTTTAATTTGTAATATTTATTCTCCTCAGCTGTTTCTAAGAAACCCAGTATTTCTTCCTGAGGGACGGCCGATGCCTGTGGGACTTGGTTTCATGGAACAGTGAGGGTGGTTTTAATGATCAGGGTACCTGTTACAATCCCATTATGCTTCTTGCTAAAGCACTGCACCTTGCAATACACCCCCGTTTTCCATGGGTCCCTCGCTTCACCGTATTGTTGGTTAAGTTCATATTACCTAGGACATTGTCATGAATTCAACAATCACTAAGAAATAAATCTACGATTAAAAAATAAGAAATGCAAAGTGTGCACAACCAATAGGCAAATACTATAGTGTACTATAGAATAAAGAGTTAAACATCAGACTCAAAGAGGTGTGCTTAACAGAAGTTTTTTAATTCCTTCGGTGTTTTCAAAATAATGTTCAAGTTGATGATGACGGTTGAAGAACACCAGGACACCGAAGATCCCCATTTCACCGACGCAGGCAGTGCGTGGCGGAGAGGCGTGTTCGATTCCGCTTGGCGACATACCAGAAGGAAGATTACCTCCGAGGCACAAATAATTCACAGGACAATTAACCTTACCACGAAGATAAGCCGGTCGGAGGATAACGTAGGAACGTGAGAGCACAATAATAACAAACAAAAATAATGATATCAAAAATTATTCTTTGAAACTAACTAAGTCAGCGGTTAAGGGGACACTGGACAATTGAAATAGAATACAAAAAAGCTAAACATGTGGTCTATTGGTGAAACAAGAAAATAAAACTGTTAAAACAACAGCTAAAAGTGGTTAAAACTGGGAAAAAGGTTTAGGAAAAGTCTAAGCAATTACAATTTGATTCTACAAACGCCATTAAGACTACAAAGCAACAAAACCAAACTACACTAAGTAATGCTGAACACAGAAGCACCTTGATGCATTTACAAAGTCCATGTTGACTCTTTTTACTTCTACACTCACTGTATATTTAGGCACTTGGCAAAAACTATTCCATTTGATGTTTTATATAATTCCTCTTAGGTTATTCAGTCTTTTATTCTTCTTTTTTTGTGCCTTAAAACCACATACCCTTCGGTTCCCAAACTTCACGGTTTTCATGTTTTCTCTTTATAGATTCATCATGCAAAATATTAGCATTTTAGGTCTGACCATCAAGATCTTATTTGTGTCTATTTAGCCTTTTATTTGTGGGTACCAAATATTGGAAAATTACAAAAATCTGAAACCGTGGTTCATGGAGCTCGTGTTGTTGTTCAGAAACCTTTATCTGGTGCACCTTGTGGTTCAATATTTCAGATTAATAAACATCAAATACTTCCCAAAATAATCCGGAAGAGAGAGTAAACGGTCGACGGAACGATCGTTAAACTAACCAACGCTGTAATGCGTCAAAACAGTAAAACATTTTTAAATTTTCTGCTTCTTCCCTTAAACCAATAACAGTGCACAATGGAAATAAACCATGAACCAGATAACATGTACCTACCGATGCTACATCTCAGTTATACTGTATATAAAAGAAACACACACACGGGATCATCACATCATTCACAGTCAAACATCACTCTTTGTGTCGTCAGCGTGGTCAACCAATCACATGACCCCGCTGTCTCAGGGATCACCACGACCACCTCAGTACACACAGCTCACACCACAGGGGGGCTCGACACACGTTATCACAACCACGAGGAGTGTCAACACTAGTTTAAAAATATGCAGCTTCTTATTATAGTCAATATAAATATATACATGTACGCGCTTGTCGTTAAAAAAAAAGCTCATGTGCTTTTGTTTTTCTGGTCATGTTTTTTTTTCACAGCAAATATACAGAGTTAAAGGAGGGCTCGCTTCTGGTTTTGTTCTCTCTGTTCCCCCCGCCACAGAGAGGGGCTGACGTCACACACAACGATTGTTCTTTTTTCCGGTGCCTTGACGTACCGGTTTCGGGGGAAAGCTATGTACACAGGGGCAACTGAGGGGGGGGGGGGGATGCGTACCCCCTCTGGGCTCATGGCAGGCTGGATATGTCCCTTTTAGGAGGGGGTCCACCACCACCACCACCGTTTGGTTTACTGCCGGCACCGTTTGCCTTGTCCTCAAAGACCAACACCCTAGAGAGAGAGAGAGCAAGAGCGAGAGAGAGAACAATGTTATTAAAAGGTGATACCTCCTTGGAAAGGGGAACATTATGAGCGTCAACACACAGTTGAACAATGGAGTGCAAAAGTGATGGTACACGCAGCCTCCTGTTTGACTGTGTCTGGAAACTTCTTTAGATGTTTGATGCAAAGAGGGCAGCAGGTAGGGGTCACTTGGATAGTCTTAGTTTAGTTTCACAGTGCTGCAGATGAGGTGGGTGTCTTCACTTATCGTCTCACAAGTGATAAGAGATTATGATCCAAATAAAAATTTGTAAATAAAACAAACGGCATATGGGGACTTAGTCCATACCGTTGGAATCTGACTCAGAGGAGGATCAAGGATTTGGGGGGGCTAATAACTAGAAATAAATCAGATTAAATGAACAGAGGGTGTGGGACGGGGGAGGGTGTTTGTTGTCCGTCAGACGGCCGGACTCAACACTTGAGGCCGGCGTGTGAAAGAGGAGGGGAGCGCGGCGGGAAGAAAACAAAACAACAGCCGCTGTTTCCATTCCTGAAATATGCTATCAACGCTGACTTTCAAACCCGGAAGGTTACGGCTTGTAAAGGATCCCTTGACAAGTAAAAAGCTAAACCTGTGTGTTCTGCCTTTGGAGGTGACACATGCAGTCTGACTGCAGGTCAGTAGTCCAGTCATTAACATGTGTTCCCGGAGCCGCGGCGAGAGGGGGAATAATGGAGCGGAGAACACAAAGGAGAGAGCGGTGGTGTACGCTGAACGGCCGTGCGAGGCACCTGGCCTCGGGGCTATTCAGAGCCCACGTCCGTCTTACATTTCCTTTTTTGGAAAACCTCTGCAAAGCTCCCTTAAGCCTATAAGGGAAGCCCTGATCCCGCGGGCTGACAGCCCCCCCGCTCGGGCCGCTCGGACGCAGGCGCACGTCTCCATGGCAACCACGCCAGAGAGTTCCTTCCTGTCTGCACTGCCGGCGTGCACTTCCGTACTCTCCCCCCCTCCAGAGACCCGGGTCGGAGGGTGAATGAGCCACCCTGTTGCCATGCAACCGCTCACTGAAGCACCGTCACTTTGGAGTCAATGTTTTCTCGAAGACATTTATTAAAAAAAAAATATCCTTGGCGGTGGGAGTCAGCTTCCAGACACTCGTCACTTCAAACGGTTTGGAACGAGGGTGATCCAATACCTATTTTTAAACGTCCAAAAACCCAGGTGTTGTCTACAGCTCTTCTCAGCCCTATCCACTGACACACGTCAACATTCATGGTACGAGATGGGTAGGAATCAGAACAAGAAAATTATTAAAATGATATAAAAAATTATATTGTCTGCTCATTCTGTATTGGGGAACGGTCAAGTTCTCACAGACCTTCTTCGGCCATGCAGCTGATCTGTTCTTTGTTCTCAAAAATAAAGTTGTACTTTGTGGCCACAGCTCCGGCAACAAGCAGCCCTTTTCTTATTCCAGAGATAGAACAGGGTCGCCCCATTAGGCTTGGTTCTACCCATGAGGATATGAGTGATTCTGAGGAGATTTGTAAGGTACAGTCAGCATAGTCCAGTCAGGCTGCCAAGGCTTTCATGGCTGAAATACAGTATATATATCATTATAGTATTTTGGCATTGGTATGATAATCGCCAACTTCCTTTAAAAAAGGGCCCCAGATAGTTTTACATTGATAAGCTTAATACGGGGCATTTTAAAATGGATTATTCTGGAACAGCACAAGTGGGCGTATCCCCTCATATGAGGATGTGCGACAGATCAACTGCATCTAGCGATTATACTGCGGTACAGCAGTAGGTAAGGAGGTAGAGCAGTTTGGCTGGTAACTGGAAGGTTGCTGGTTTGAGTGTCGAGGTGTCCCTGAGCCAGACGCCGCACCCCAACTGCTCCAGACAAGCTGGCTGTTGCCCTGTGTGGTTGGGTTCACTTTCGGTGTGTGAATGAATGGTTGTAAGTCTCTTTGGATAAAAGCGTCAGCAAAATCCCCTAAATGTAGCTATTAATGCAGTCCTTCCGGGCGGTTGTATACTCACACACTGTGAGGGATGGATTTTGAAATGACTCATCAAACGGCAGACCTTCGATAACTCTTGTCTCTTCATTCCCCGCGCACTAAGTATATGAAGTACCAGATCCTAAAGCCAGCTGGCTATGACTCAGGTGGATGGCTATGCAAAGGAGTTGTGTTTCCATGGTGATTCAAGGCTAATGTGGTGTGTGGGTTGCCAGCATCACCATCATCATCATCAGCCGTGCTCATGGATAAATGTGCTGGCCTACGCAGCAGCAGATAAGACTCTCATTAGGACTCACTGGGGCGGACTTTAACAAAGCCCTGGCATCATCGCACACAAACACACAGGGGCTCACAAATGTCCGACACACAAACATCTTGCAAACACAGGAAGTCACACATACACAGAGGTAGCACGATTCAAACCAACACCACGAGTCACACAAACACAACACACCAGCAGTAAGGTATGCACCCGACAAACACCGGGAAAAAGTACCTCAGTATACTTTAAAGTGTAATTCGGGCGAAAATTGAACCCAGGCTCTTTTTCGGCATGAACACACATAAATAAGCCCTCCAGACACTTTTTTTTGTTGATCAATGTGAATAGAGCAGCCTGGAACAACGACAACAGCCCAAATGGCTTCCATGTTATTGGCAAGGGGCACAGCGAACGCTTCCAAATCTGCCTTTTTTAACCAATAAGTACATTCTACTTCCTCATAATACTATTATATTGCGTTTATAGATCTAGATCTTATTTGAAACATTTATTCCTAATCACAAGCCGTGTCGGGCAGCATCTCTTGGTAGGGGAAGTTTTCCTGGTCTTGTCTGTTTTATAATACAATGGGAGGTTTGGATCAAGGAATTGATAGAGAGTGACACAGCACCAGTATGATGGCTCTCACTGAAAATAATGGTTTGGATATTATGCAACGTTGTGCGTCGATGAACAGCCTGTCCAGTGTGTGACCCCCTTTTGTGTCATCAAACGCTGCTCTCTCCTGCTCTCTCTCTTCCCAGCGCTGCAATGGCTCAGCGGCTCTAATGAAGCACATGTCCTCCTGTACAGAGAACCACCAGGGACCACTCACAGTTTGAGGACGGCCGAGCGCTTCCCAAGCATCATCCGGACGAAGTCGCGGTAGTTGATGGTGTTGCTGCTGCCCCCCGTCACCTCCACGATCATCTTCTTCACATCCAGGTGCGTCTTGGGAACGCCCAGCTTCTCCATCATCTGCTTCAGACCCATGATGTCTGAGGACACAAGGAGCGGTGAGACGGAGCAAGCGTGGGCACCGTCTAGTGATCGCTGGTCAGCGCGTTTCAAGGGAACGTTTCTACGGATCCGAGTGGTTGTTACTGGAGCATTGACCGACCCACCAAGACCGACTCACAATTATAGTTGATCAATCAATAATTGTGGTAATTTCTAGGTAAAATGACCATCTAACGGGAATTTGCCATTATTTATGTTTATTTATGTATTTAATAATCAATAGATGGATCGACCACTATCGACCATTACAAAACCTTCCCCAGTCCAAACATGGACACAGAGAGCCTATTGCACAGGCCCCTCAAGCACCTCGCTGCCAGGGGGGTTTGCCAACCTGTCTGAGGAAAATACTGATAAGGCTCAAAAGCAGAAGCACCGTTAGCTGTTACGCAGCATTACGCTGTTATCAATATCCACACATCCTAACCGTCATGCCGTTGCCACATCTTGGGACAAACCACTTTGAAGTTCTGCAAATCATGCACTCATCTTCATTCATTCATATACATGTTTTTTTTCTTATGTATGTCATGTACGTTTTCAAGGAGCCCTTGATGTATGTGTAAAAAGCTAAATAACACATTTCACAACAAAAAGTAACATTATATGGTGCACGGCGCCTGAATATAAAATATTCATGGTAATATGAATCCCAAGGAGTTTTCAAGTCTTCAAGACTCCGTATTACCGGGAGCATTCACCGATCCACAACAAGTACATGAACTCATTCCTCCATGAGCTTTGGACGGACTCCTCTGCCGCCGCGCTTACACCACCACAGCTCACCGCCCGGTGTCACAGATCAGTTTAAAGATCAGGGGCGACCACCTCGATGTGGTCGGGCCGCCGGGTCTCACTCGACACCAGAGTGACACGCGAGCCGGGCCTGGCGCCGGGCCTGATCCATACAGACACTGGCACACCCAAAACACTGTTAATTACTGCTGTGTGATGCGGCTCAGCGACAGTTGTTGTGACTGGCTGTGCAGCCGGCCAGCTGGCGGCCGTGCGACGGCTGGTACTCACCAATGTCTCCCTGGTCGTTGAGGTCGAACTCTGCGTATTTATCTGTGGAGGACACGGCGATAGGGGGCTGTTAGGAGCTGGGGGGGGGACTTAGGAGACAGCCTGCTGGGTGGGTTTCATTTTTGCAAATTACTTTCTTTGGCGTGCGCTTTCCTGTGTTTTTTTAACACAGACAAACACACACGGGCACGCACACACACACGCAAACACATACACACAAGACAGCGAGGTGAGCTTTCCTGCACATGCATGTGAAAAAACACACCCACACCCTCAATCAGCTGATGAGGGCATGTGTCTGTGCGATGTCAGAGTCTGTAATAATGGTGGAGGACTTCTTTCCTGTTGGTCATACTTTACCCCATTAGGTTTCATCATCATTTCAACAGCCTATTTACATTAAATGCATATTTAATTCAATGTTATCTTTTGTTGCATTTTAATGGTATTGTATAAGTGAGGATGTATACTCATCATACCAAGTTCTACAGTCTAAAAGAAGGGTTAGGTTAGGTTCAAAACGTCAGTGAGAAAGGAATTCTAGTTTTAATTTACTTCACTTTAATGACCCTCAGTTTAATTTTTTAGAAAGGCATTCATAACCATATTGATATTTAAAGATAATTTACCTGAACGGTATAATTATCCCGAAAATTATTGTGATCATAAATGTTTTGATATCACCCAGCTCTAATTAAAGTATAGTACGTAACACGATTTAAGGCCTGGTCAGAAACATCTTAAGATAATAATCCTACGATGATGAGATGGACGAGTGTGTAAGCCGTCAGTAGAGCTCCAGAATTAGGCAACACAGTTGGCCAAGCATTCAGGATGTTCGTTAAATTATCGTTTCAATGAAGGGGGTTTTAGGGACTTGTCACTGAATGAGGAAAATGAGGAACTTATAAACACACATCCTTTTTTTTTGCCCTGTGAGATAGCTTTACTTGGTCGAAATACACATGCTATTTCTCTTCCACAATGTGTTCTTGTGTGTCGTGTGTGTTTGCGTGTGACAGAAAGAGACAGAAAGAGATCAAAAAAGAGAAGCAGAGAGAGACAGAGAGGCAGGGAGAGAGAGAGACAGAGAGGCAGAGAGAGAGACAGAGAGTAAGAGAGCCAGAGAGAGAGACAGAGAGACAGAGAAGCAGAGAGAGAGACAGAGAATTGTGTGAGCCCATAGCGCTAGAAGGGGGACAATGCTAACCCTGTTAATGAAATGGCGAGTGGGCCTCCCCCAGGTCTCTTTGAGCGGGCCGCTGGCCATCAACAAGCTGTGATTCTTAGCCTGGATTCTTTCACTGCGTGTCTATGACCTGCGTTCTTCCTTTGCCTCTGATGTCCACCAAATGGTGCCAACAGTGCAGCCACACAAGAGGGCCCTGAGTTAATATGTAGGCTGCATAATGTTGGACTATCTGCTGCTTCCAACTCATTCTTTAAGGCATGTTTGGGGGCATAGTGTTTTATTGTGATATCTAGGCAGCAGGAACAGAAATAGTGCTTTTTGAAAGAAAAACTCTTAATGTGACAACATTAACTTTTTTCTTTAAGAATGGCCCCAAGCAGACCGATTTCTACAATGTAATGAATTTGATGTCACACAAACTGTAGAAATCTGAGAAACTAGATCTGAGAAACTAGATCTGAGAGAGAGCGAGAGAGCGAGAGAGCGAGAGCGAGAGAGAGAGAGAGAGAGACTATACAACAGTGAGTCTATTCTGTTGATATGCTAACCAATACACTTCCTCCATAGAACTGAACCGTCCATACGATCTATTCCAGCACCGGAATGTAGGCATTAGCAGGGCACCAAGACAGTTTACCATCTCACGACTTATGACTCTTATTAAAATAAACAGTCCTGTGCTGGTCTCGCTCTCTCGGAATCTGGACAAAATATATTATTTGAAGAACTGTGACCAGAAACAAATGTTATATTAACAGCAAGAAGACAAGTCTAGCATGCTACAAAGGGACACCCATAGTCATATACATACATACACATATATATATATATATATATATATATATATATATATATATATATATATATATATATATATATATATATATATGAACGGAGAGCACGGTTTGGGCTACAGCAGGGAATATTCATAACAGGCGGTGTGCGACGGTGCCAATGTGCACATTCCTCTGAGACCAGCCAGCACTTGGCCCTGCAACCCACATACATCTCAGAGAGCGCCGCTCGCCTCTCCCACGACGAGGAGGAGGAGAGCAGCTCAGCACTTTAGTGAGGTCACCCGTAAAACAATGGGTTCTATCATGGTGTCATGGTGCAGATGAAGAATGTATGTGGGACTCTTGCTTGGGATATATTCAAAACATCAAAACAAAGCCTCAAACCTGTCAGAGGTGGGAGGCATTTGATTTGACTGGCAATACAGTTTGGTGGAAAGAGAACTGGTCTTATATCGTTTGTTATGTTGAAATAATAACAATATATTGCATAAAGAAATGCATAATGAATAGGCTACTTGGACTCTTTCTTTTGTTAGTACATTGCTGATTGATCTTTTAATAATGCTATTATTTTCGATCTCGGAGCACACTTCTACACCATATTCGATACACATTGTAAAGTGACTAAGTTCCTTACTTTTAAAGCCCTCCAGTTTCTCAGGGAGGTCCTCTTCGTCTCTGTATTTCTGGTCTTCCATATATTCCTAGACAGGAAATGCGAGATAGTGCAAAAATGTGAAGAATGTTAAACACAAACTGTCCTCTGCAAACCGTTGACTTTCTGATCAATATGAATTGTCTGCAGCAGTGTGAGATGACTCACTTAAAAGTATTTTCATGGCAAAATCCTACAGGATTAGAATAAAATAATAATTCCCTTGTGCAATTTTTTTTTGGTTTAAACCTGTTTCTGTTCCCTGTGCTCTAGTTATGAATCTGGAATATATAACGAAGTAGTGCTTGTTTTTCACAAAGTGGGGCGACCCAGCAGAAAAAAAAAGCCTGTGGTGGAATGGTCGTCTAATGAAATTATAATGGAGCAATCTGTCAAGCGGGAATCTCATAGCTTTAAGCCCCAGGGGTAAGGGGCAAGGGGGGGGGAACAGAGCGCTAGAGAAGGGAAGAGATTGGACATTCCCATGAACTGTCCAGATCACACTGGTCTCCAGAATCTCAAGCACTTCTAGCGGTAAGAGAGCTGGACAGATGTGCTGCCGCTGAACCTGATCATAGGTTACACCATCCAGCGGGGGCAAACTTCCCCTTCCTTTGTTCTGCCAGTGCCTGTGAAGGAATGCCGACACCACTCACAATGCAATCAATACAAATTAATAGGGGACTGGTTTCCGCTCCAGTAAGGGAACAGCGCTGGTCACGACCCCATATTACCCATTTAACCTCAGAGTGTCCGATGACGGCCAGTACTAGTAATGGGGATTTAAGCAGAATTAGTTTCTTTGTGGTAACTACTGCACGTTTAGCAGGGCTGTGTTGCAGTGTTGAGACAAAGAGGTTTGTCAGACCGCCCCCAAGACACCTGTTTCCCCTCTAAACACAAGTGGATAACGGACTGGGTAATCAGGGGGCGAGGCGATGAGGGTCTAATGGCTTCACTTGGCCGGTAGTGAGAGCGGGACCAAGTCATAAGCTAGTAATAATGACTTGTCGTCAGGCAAGATGTGTGCTTATCCCTTCTAGTGGACACAGTAGAGTTGTGTGGGGCTGTTAGATTAACACACATACGTGATGGATTTAACTTATAACATTAATATAAACGCAGACTTAGAAGGTAGACAGCTATTAAGATAAAACCAGTGTCCTCTGACCATGGCCGTCTCACGTCCATCGCCAAGGCCACCCTGAGCTGTGTGTACGATCCCTGGATCCCACTATAAACCGCACACATCCATTCACAAATCCTCACCTTGTTTATCTCGTCCAGTTTTTCCCTTTGCTGTGCCTTTAGTGCCCCGAAGGCCTTTCCACCTGCAAACAATTAACTACATTTATTCTAACAGTACAATGTGTGTGTTTGTGTGTGTGTGTGTGTGTGTGTGTGTGTGTGTGTGTGTGTGTGTGTGTATAGTGTGCGTGAGTATGTATGTGTGTGATCGGAATCCCAACGTGGCCTATGGTTGCTCTATTGTCAAGTACAGGCGAGCAGTACCGGCTCCAGCTAGCCGGAGTCCCTGCAGCATGAGAGCCTGGGTTCTGGTAGAACAGACGACGACAACAAACTGACGCATGCACCGTTATAACGGTTTTTACCTTGAGCGCCCATGTTAGAAGGCATCGCGGAATCGGTTCGTGAGTTGATTGATATCCAGGGATGAACAGAGAGTTCCGTGGAGGCGGTGTGTCGGTCTCCTCTAGACGGCGGCAGCGCTGTGTACAAGAAAGAGAGAGCCGGTGGAGTGGAGCGGCCACTGGTCTGGTCTCTCTTCTACTCACGCAGCCCAGCCTGCTGAGTGATGATGTGCTTCTTGTTCTACCGTGGAATGCGTCTGGCTCTCGCCCGTCATCTAGTGGTGGGTTCATGCAAGTGCTCAAAGTGTTAAAAACGGGTTGAAAACATATCAAAATAAAAAAATATGTAAAAACGTTTTATATTTACGTTTTGCATGAAATGTCCAATTTGTCTTGCGGGATGTTTTCTGAATAATCGTAACACTCTAATCTCCATCTGGTTAAACTACTTTAAATGTGTTTTAATATAGGCCTACAGAAATAAATTTGTTAAAATGCATGAGACAAGTAAGACAGGCAAAATGCAATTGAAATCCTTATATTACTTACATTTACAATTTGAGTAGCACATATTATATACATGTAATATATACTATTCAAAAGCATCTATTATTTATGTAAGAAATTGAAAAATAAAAACGTTTCAAATGAAAAAAGATATAAAAAAAAATCATGCAGAACAACTACTGTTCTAGTATCCTACACGTATTAAATAGTGAGGTGTCTAAACGCTGAAATCAAACAATATGGATCATAAAAATACACTCGATCGACCCTTTAAGATTCAGACCGTTATAATTATGGCACATCTAATTATTGTGAAAGTAAAGTTAAAATAGGAATAGGACACGCTCACAATGATTTTAACAGGAAAAATAGCTCCTCCATGTGGTGTTATTCTGTGATGGCATAATACCAAAACCTAAATAAATCATCAATACAAAACACTGACTCTAATATATATATATATATATTTTTAATCATTGCTCATGGCTTGTGGATACTTATTATTGGGCACCAGAAGTGTCCAGTAATATCCAGAAATGTATTTTCCATTCATAATAATTACTGGATGCTGGGCAACATGCTTGAGGGTATGCTTAAGAATCAAAGTGACAATACCGAGATAAATATTTTAACAAGTTTTTATCATAATTTCAATTCATCAGACAGTATATGCATACGTAATTGTCGTAATGTAATTTAGATCTTCAATACGGTCATTTAGTTTTCATTGATTTAATTGCTGAAGGTGGGGTTATTTATATGCATAGCCTACTTATCGATTATGTATTTGACATTTTTTTAATCTGAGAACATATCCGAGGCTTCTAAATGTAAATGTTTTCTTCTAAATATATTTTAATTAAGGAATTTACAACAATTAATTAACAGAGACAAGGTTGTCTTTCCGCCACCTTGTGGGCACGCAATAACATAGCACCCACTTCCACTGATTTATATCCACTATTTCTCCAGTTAATTAGGCCTTTGGATATATCAAAGTCAAATGTGCCGTTAAATAAGCCCTCATCACTTGAGATCCCTTGTTAACGTTATAAAAAAAACATTAAAACTGACTCACAAATTATTCTAACTGCCCAATAAAAACTATGCAAAGACGCTAATATCTTTATTTGGTTCAAAGGAAAAGGTTGTAAAAATTCTAGTCTTCATAATTAAAACAAAACATTGTTAAAAGTGATGAATCGTCTTATATTTCAGCCTCACAGTGCCAAAGTGGCTCCAGAGGCAGCATAATTGGCCTTTTATAGAAGGCACATACATCTTTACAAATGGGATGAGTAGATGGAAAAGGTGAGCTGCATCTCCAGACACTCTGCTGCTCACTGCACGCAGTAGACCAGACACAAGTTTATTAAATCAATTCAAACCAGGCCATGTCCTTCCCTATAGCATTCCTATATTTTTCAGTTATTTTGAAATTATAGCAATGTTCAGAGTTTTACATAAAATAATATTGTACAGCAGAGGTGTTCAAACCATTGTTGACACGTGCTTGATTGCTGTTTGTAATATGATAGTTATTTTTTATTTTATTCCATTGGGATGTCCATCAAAATTTCACTTTCTGAGGTTTTCTAACATTAATATGAGTTCCCCTAGCCTACTTATGCTCCCCTAGTAGCTAGACATTTCGGCGGGTGTAAAACGAGCACTAGGCATTCTGCTCCGCCTTTGAAAAAACGAAGCTCAGACGTGCCGTTTTCAAATTTTCCCCTTATGTCGTCATAAGGGGAGATGCCACCTCCCCTTTCTCTGCCTTGCCAGCCCAGAGAATTTGGCCCACCAATGAGATATGACCGTGCGAGCGCCACATGTGTGTTTGTGTGTTTGTGTGTGTGTGTGTGTGTGTGTGTGTGTGTGTGTGTGTGTGTGTGATTACACACACTGTAACGCAAGTGTGTGTAATCACAACCTTTGTTATACACTCACACACTCTTTGTTATTTGGAAAACCGTTCTGCTGTTGGTATTATGGCGCATAACACGTCGGACTCTTGTCTCTATGTAGGGGTATTTCCACAACGAGACTAATAGTGGGGGTTTTCTCAGCCATGGTTGAGAAGGAATTGGGGGAAACGAACTTTGGCTTTGACTCCCTGAAGTACATGAACCACGACATGGAGGAGAAAGGGATTGTTGCACGCGAATGTCTCCCGCTTGAGCCCCGCTTCCTGCTGCCGAGGGACCACCGCCTCGGCGATGCCTGCTGCAGGAGGTGTCGGTGCCTAAGCGCTGCTTCGGCAGCGAGGCTCCGGCGGGAGACAACCGCGGTCAACAATCCCTTTCTCCTCCATGTCGTGGTTCAGTCTACTTCAGATTGATGTGGACGTGGAAGAACCAGAGACGTCGGAGAACCCCACGCAGTCGTTTGAGATTCATAATATCGTCTGGAGGCTCACACAGCTTTTGGCCGTAATAATATATATTATTTGATATAGATATCTATGTATAATATGATATTATTTAGACATAGAGCTCCAGGACTCCCGCTGGAGTACCCGGAGTGTTCTAGAATATTGACAGAACACGGCCAAAGGATGTGTGCGCCTCGCCATTGCAATACATCCACTGTAAACAGAGCGCATGTTACCCTGTCAGCAAGCTGCTCAGGGCCACACCCCCACCCTCCTCCTTGACCCGCCTCTCTCCTCCTCATTTGCATTAAAGCTACAGACACCGAAATGGCTCGTTTGGGGAAAGCTCAATGTGCGACTGGCTCGTAGTGGCTGTAATTTTGCACCACGGCTGAATGTCGGGAACGTCGTCAAATACTGTGATTGGGACCCACTAATATCTATTAAAGCATGCATAAAGTAGCATGCCATGGGACCTTTAAGTACAATAACTAAATATAATTAACCTAAACTTCAAGAGCAATATAATGACTTGATCTGGATTTTTTACGTTAACAATTAATAATATATCTAAGATGAATAATCCTAAAATTACAAAAAATGATACTTTTTAAAAAAAAATTCAGTGGAGATGGCAATAATGACAATTCTCATAAATGTATTGTGTCAGTGTTTTATTGAGACGGACATGCAGACCAATCAATGGATCACTTGAAACTGTGATTGCACCATAAAGCTTTTAAATATTTGTTTTATTGTTCTATTTGACAGCATGAAAAAAAGACAAAATACAGAAAAAAAGTAAATTTTAATCATACATATATTTTCAGACATCTCTTAATTGAGATTCCATTCCCTCTTCTCCTCTCCCTACCGCCCTCACCCCTCTCCAATGCAGACCAGATGGAGCAATCAACACCAACATATTAACAACATACTGTCTATTGCATACTGTTTTCTGGGATATTATGGACTATGGATATGACTATGGACGGTATTGAAGTTAAAAATCGAATTTTGTTGAGATAGCTGTATCACTGAGCTGTAGTGATACAGCTGATGTCTAGTAAGGCATTCATATAAAAATAAAAATGCTATTCATTCATTGAATCATCTCTCTGATTCCAACTCTAATCTGCACACTGGCTTTGGCCTTAGTTACTCTCATTTTGATTGTGTACTTGTAACTTGTAAGTTGCTTTAGATAATAGTGTAGACTAAATGGCTGAATGTATTATTCCTACAGAAGATAATTCTATGTGTTGTGTATCTGAATGATGCTCTGTCAGAGCAGTTCATCATCCCACAGAGAGAGAGAAAGAGAGAAAGAGAGAGAGAGAGAGAGAGAGAGAGAGAGAGAGAGAGAGAGAGAGAGAGAGAGAGAGAGGAATGCTAAAGAAGTTGTGTGCTGACCTGGACGACCAGCAGGGGGCAATGGGAGGAATGTACTAATGAAAGCAGGGCGATAGAGAAAGGAGCTGCAGTGTAATTGAACGTGTCAGTGCAGAGAGGCACTCCAACGCACCTGTAAGCTCCCCACAGATAAGAGAGGCCTCTCAAGTTGGCCTGCAATTACGGAAGGTTTAATTAAAGTTATTATGTTGTTCAATTTGAATAAAATGGGGAACTAAGGTGGATTGAAGAGGTAGAGTTGAGTGTGTGCCATTGTTTGTGAGTGTGTCTGTGAGATTGTGTGTAAGAGAGATAGAAAACTGTCTGTGTGTTTGGGAAAGAATTTTCTGTGTGTGTGTGTGTGTGTGTATGGGGGGGGGGGGGGGGTTGTGAGAACGGATTTTGTGTGCGTGTGTTTTTGTATTTGTGTGTCTCTTGATTGCACATGTGTGATGTAAGGAGTATGTGGGAAAAAAAGACATAGGAGGTCAACACAACAAAGACAACCCACAAACATAAACTGAACGGGAAGGAACACAATTATCATTTTGGGCAGCAGTCCAGCAACCCTTCCCAACATTCAAAATACATTTGGTGGTTGGGACGTGGGTGCTGATGGTGGCGGTTTGGAGCACAAGTCCCAACCCACACCACCAGCACCATGGCCACCACCACCACCCATGTCCCAACAACCACCACCACCAACCCCATCCATGTCGCACAAACCACCGCCAATCTACCACCGCCCACCCCCAACCACAACCCACGACCATCACATCCATTTCCCCCTCGCCCCCCCATGCTCCACCCACCCAAGACCCCCACCACCACCACCACTACACCCATGACCGACCCCCATCCCCCACCACCCACCCTCCTCTACATCCCCCTAGCCGGCCCCCGTGGGCTGGGGGCAGGACTTGGGCAGGTTGAGGGTAATGTCCTTGAGGCTGTCCCTTTCTTGGCTGATCTCCTGGAGGTCGGCCTCGATGGAGGCCAGGCGGCCCTGCTGCTCCTGGGCGGCCGAGCGCAGCCTCTGGATCTTCCCGCCCAGCGCGGGGCTCTCCACGCTGCCTCTCAGCATGTGCAGCCGCAGGGCCGTCTCGTTCAGGATTCGGTCGAAGCGCTCCAGCTTCACCTGGCCGTCTGGAACCGGTCCGGACAGCGGAGGGAAAGCAGGGTTACTAGGGTGACCCCGCAGACAGCACGCAGGGTTAAGGGGTGACCCTGCAGACAGCCAACAGGGTTACCGTGGTGACCCCGTATAGACCCCACGCAGGGTTTCCGTGGTGACCCCGCAGACAGCAAGCAGGGTTACCGCAGTGGCCCTGCAGACTGCATGCAGGGTTACCACGATGGTCCCGCAGACAGCATGAAGGGTTACCATGGTGACCCCATAGAAGGCATGCAGGGAACCGTAGTGACCCCATAAACAGGGTAACATGGTGCTTTGGGTTTGCTTGAAAGGGGAACATTATCATGACAGACTACTTGTGAGGTTGATCAGAGGCAATCAAAAATCTATCCACTTATGGGAGTCTCCCTCATCGTGTGTGTGTGTGTGTGTGTGTGTGTGTGTGTGTGTGTGTGTGTGTGTGTGTGTGTGTGTGTGTGTGTGTGTGTTTGTGTGTGCGTGCGTGCATTGGGACTCTAATCAGCAGAGAGGTGAATCATAGCAGAACAGTGTGCGTCTGACAAACAGAGATAGAGTGCCCTGTCGCAATAGATCTGCATGGTACTGCGAGAAACTGACAGAGAAAGTGTGGATCTATTTTGCTCATGGAAACAGTGAATTAAATCTCCGACCCCGATCGCTATCTTGATGTGATCGCTATGCTGTAGTGAGCACAATCCAGGCATGCAGACGGAAAAATTCACAGAAAAAAAAGAACTGGATGGATGGGAGGTCGGATGGATGCTGCATGTCATCTCACCATCCATCTTATTATTTGGCTCCCTAACTCCCTAACGTAATTTCCTGCGCTATGATAAAAAAATGTCAGCATTAAAATACAATAACAAAACCTTCAACCGATTTCTCTGATGTGTCTGTAAATTGTTATGGAGCGAAATCAAACAACAATTACACATGCACTTTTACAAGATGATTGATTGGACATATTAAAGCTGAGGTGAGACGTACCAATCTTACTGACGAGCTCCGTCAGGGTGGAGGCGTAGAGCTCCAGCTGGAGCTTGGCTGCTTCCATGTCCTCCTTCACCACCTTCAGGTTCATCGGCTAAATCAGAACAAGAGGAACAATCACTTTATTATAATCCTCTTGCCATCATCCAGCAGCCCTTATTAACATGGTGTGGGGGCGTGGCTCATGGGACCCTTGATTAGAAGACAGGTGAGTGAGCAGGTGTTGCCACAAACTGATTGGCTAAGGAGAGTCAGGCCCTCTTGTCTCCCCATCTTACACAGGGCCCAACTAAATGTCTTCCAAACAGGTAATAAATAAGATTATGATATGGTTTACATGGATATTTACTGCTTTGTCACACGTGCATATTTATACATTGCAAATATTCTTTTCGACATTTACTTGAAGATGTTCATATTTTTTATGACCTGAAGTGTGCTGATTTTAGGCCTCGATTTCCCTGAAAGGGTGACTTAAATACCCCTATGTCCATTCACCCATCATGATCCTGATCCACCTTGCCATCATCCATCAATCATCCATCTAGCCGTCCATCTTCTCATCCATCCATCTACTCATCCATCTATTCTTCAGTGTTCTCATCCATCCATCATCCATCCATATCCATCCATCGACCCACCAACCCATCCCCCCATCCTGGTACCTCTGAGGTGAGCTGGGTGCTGGCGATGGCTGAGCTGTTCTCCAGCTGGGCCAGCTGCTGAACGGTGGCCTCTACCTGGGTCCCAAGGTGCTTGGAGGCACTCCGGGTCTGCTTGGCATGGACCACGTTGTCTTTGGCCTCCTGCTCCGAGTGAAAATGAGAAGAAAGATATTTCAAACCTGAAAGCTGCACCATGTACATTTTCCCATTAGCAGCCTCTAGTGGCTGAAGTCGTAGAGTTATGGCTATATAACCTCTAGGGGCTTGAGTCGTAGCTACAGTTATAGCTATATATTACCTATAATAGCTTGAGTTGTAGCTACAGTTCTAGAAATATAACTTCTAGTGGCTTGAGTCATAGCTACAGTTATAGCTATATAACCTCTAGTGGCTTGAGTCATAGCTACAGTTATAGCTATATAACCTCTAGTAGCTTGAGTCATAGCTACAGTTATAGCTATATAACCTCTAGTGGCTTGAGTCGTTGCTACAGTTATAGCTATATAACCTCTAGTAACTTGAGTCGTAGCTACAGTTATAGCTATATAACCTCTAGTGGCTTGAGTCATAGCTACATTTAACTATATCATGTTGAGACATCAGTAAATTAAGTCTGAAAGACTTTCCTCCCAGAGTGTGTGTGTGTGTGTGTGTGTGTGTGTGTGTGTGTGTGTCTGGTTTATATAGAAAACTTAATTTGTGGATAGGTAAGTTTTATTCTTGAGAAACTTTCTAGTTAAAAATTACATAAACCTGGGGAATGGATAACTTTTTACTGATGCATTCACTTATATTTCAAAATTAGATTTTCTCAACTCTTTATTTCCCTTCACAGAACCAAATTGATTCAGAGAGTGAAAAAAGGAATAATCATTATCTTGATTGACTTGTGGTTGGATGGCTATTGGTCTTATATAGTTTTGGACCCATGCCTAATAATACATTTAAACAAAAGCAATGGCTCCAATGAAAAATAAGTTTAGCACAACGATACAAACACACATCCTCACTTGGAGCATACGTAGCACGATAGCAAATATACTTTTTAACAAAAGCCCATGTAATACGTGTTTAGAAATACAAGTTTTACCCCCATGTATTATGTTTTAGGGATTTTGTCCTTTTGGCAAATTAAGCAATAAGATATTCAAAACTCTTATTTGAATCTAACTTATGTGTATATTTAGAACAATGATCCTATCTTTAAGGGGCAACATTCCCCGAGCCCCCGTTAACCTCTGACCCTGAGACGTACGTTTGCGGCAGCCGTGGCCGTCTCCAGGGCCTCATGGGCGCTGGCGTTGGAGAGGCGCGTGTTTCCCAACGCCGGGTTGAGCATCTTCTCCACCTGTTTCACCTTCTTCCTGACGTCGGCCAGAACCTTCTCCTCCAGTGGCCTCTCCTTCTTCACGGCCAGCCGCGTCTGGGCCTGGAGGCGGGGCCAGTCCCTCTCCATGGCTGATGGGTCACGTGGATCAAATTAACTTCTAGGTTACAGGTGAGGGCGGCTGGGTCCTAGCTCCAGCCCTGTATTCTTTTCTGATCTTTTGAATTTGATTTCAATTCTAATTTGTGATAGTGTATTTTGAAGAGAGTGCGCAGACCCTTTTCACAGAGATGCCATTGTGGGACTGACCAAACAAAACACATAACAGTTACTACGGGTGTGAAGCTTTTATGCACCAGAGGCACATGGAAGATGGTCAATGTGTGCTATCTTCCCTGGTTTAGTCCACTAGCTCTGCCCTGGTTCATCAAAGGAGAAGAGCCATAATTGGTGTTATGAGCGACACCTGTTTGAGTCCTACCACGGTTCCTGGGGTGATAAGAGTCCATTGTGTTGTTTTGGAATGCTTGTTATGTTACTGACAGCAGAGATTATTACTGTCTGAGTGTGTGTGCCGTTCAATGTTAGGTCAGTGGATGTTCTTTGAGATATTTATGAGGGATTTGTGAAATATCTCCCAAGAAAATCTTTTTGACTTACTTGTAAATTACTTTTCTAAACTCTAGAACTCATAGACAGGCCAAAAGAAAACTTTAGACCTAAACTATTCAGGAACAATACAAATCTGACTGCATTGAAAGAAGATCTATTTTTTTGAGTGACTTATTGCTGCGTTTAATGCATACAGGGCGAAAAGCCAGCAAAACAATTGATGCCGGGATTACAAATAATCGCTCAGGCAAGCAATGTGATATTAGCTTCCATTTTTTAATTCTTCCCCTACATTTATATATTATTTGAATAATTCAGCTCCGTGACTGTGAATAATGTGAATAATGTATGAAATAGGGGAGTAAAGGAGAGGGAAACTGCAAAGAAGACTTACTTTCCATCTCTTTGTGGAGCGTAATGACTTGAGATTCCATCTCTTTCGCTGACACAACGGATGTCAAAGCAATGACCTTTGCCCCTTCAATGCGAGCCTTTTTCTTTAAAAACAACACACAGGATGAATGATAAAAAGACTAGGTGAAAAAGGTCATACATACTTCAGAAAATCAGAACAATTCTCCATAAAAAATCAGCTAAAAGTATTATTGTTTGGGTTTGAATTGCATTAGAATGTGTAACTTGCCCAATTCGAGAATTATCAATCCTACACACATTCCAACAAATAACAACCACATGTGTTTATGACGAGAAAAACCCTGAAGTAAATTACAATTATATTAAATAGTTAGTATTACACTATCCAGGCCAAGGTAAGATCTATTTGAGTGTCATTTGCAATTGATCTGTCAGCTCTATCTGTTTCCAGTTGACTGTCCTGCCTCTGTATGAGCCAATTCAGATTTCAGACCATTCCTGGTTCCATCTGACCGATCAGTGTATCTGTCCCCTGATTGGTTTAGGGAATCCATTACCTGTCAAAAA
>NC_136937.1:18515657-18570657 GCF_949987615.1 Pollachius pollachius | reverse complement strand
TGTATCAGAGCACACGCATCCAGACACACTCACACACACACACACACACACACACACACACATACACATAGTTTGGCACATGCACACTATAGCACACACACACACATGCATACACACACACGCCTGGACACACATGCACACGTGCACACAAACACTTAGATGCACATAGATGCATGCACAGACACACAGACACACAAGCACACACACACACACACACACACACATACAGATGCATGAACAAATAAACAAAGACACACACAGACACACACACGCACACAGCTCTCCCAAGTCCCCTTAACCAAACAAGATGGCAGCACTACGCATAACTGCCCACAGCTCTTCAGACGGTGGAAGCTAAAGCAGGGAAAGCAGAACAAATTGTTCATTCCTTGTGTCCGTGAGACATAAGGAATCGCGGCTGCTTCTGAGGTAGAGGCTTCCCGGGGAAGAGGCCAAGACGCACACAGCTGCATCGCTGCTTCTGTCCATTTGTGCGTCTACAGGGATACATATTCATGAACACACATCAAATCCCTATCTGGAGTCTGACATAATAAGGACGAGGAAAAACACTGACCGGTTATGGTATAGCCACTGCTATTCTTTTACATAATGCCTCAATGTTTTGTTGTTTTCCAAATCCTACTATATCTTAGTATACAGAGGTCACTGCTCCATACTGAGCTTCATGGAGAAGCCATTTCCATTTTGATAAAGAAATGCTGATGCTAATTTCCCTCCTTGTCTTAGCAGGGACAGAAATACATTCCCTGTGATCCACAGCACGTTCGCATGCCTTCACGAGTAACACTGTTCAGCAATTTGAAGAAGACATTCGTAGAAGGAATACTAATTGGTATTCTGCTAATTGCACATTTATAACATACCCATCTGCAAAAAAAAAGTTTTTTTTTTCCCAATATCGTCAGATTATTTTATGATATCGAGTGAATGTATGAATTTGAAAGGTAAATTTTTTTTCAGCTGCTGATCTCCATCACCATCAAATCGAGACCGAAAGCAAATCAATGGATTGTGCTTTCATAGTGTTTGCTCATCCCACAGTCATTCGAGGAGTCTGTGTCTGTCTGTCTGTATGTATGTCTTTCTGTCCTTAACTGATCCACTTCACATTTGCCGGGTGTGTTTCCAGCGAGGACCCAAGGAAGAACAGTGTCTAGTGCGACGCTATTTGGATGGGCGTTTGTGGAGAAAGCTGCTAGCAGCGATACTAGAGGCCACGCAACAAGAGGCCACCAAACTAGAGGCCACTCAACCAGTGCAAGACACTTTGGGTGCAAGACACCCAAAGTGTCTTGCACTTTGACTAGAACCTTTCAAAGGTGTTCAAACCCTCGACAAACGCCTCCACTCTCTCCACCACTTTAACCCTTTGATTCAACAACACAATGAAAACCTGACAACACACAATATCAGCTCAAAATGCTCCGTCATGGGTGCAATAGTGGCACTACACCTATGACTCATTCACCCACGACTATTTAAAAGACCAGGAACATGATGTTGATGATGATGATGATGATGATGATGATGAAGATCGGCCCCCTACCATGTTGTTCAGATCCAGAGTCGCCTTCTTCAGACGTTCGTCAGATGCTCTGACCATCACCACGGATTCGGCGAGGGTTTGACACGCGACACCTCCTCCCCTGCTCCTCTCCTCTACCTCCACTCCCTCCTCCTCCTCCTCCTCCTCCGTCACCTGGGCCGCTGTTCCACCTGCTCCGCAGCCCATCGCCGCGGCGATGCCCTGCAGCTGGGCCAACAGCGTGTGGGTGGATGCCCCCAGGGCAGAGAACCGCTGGATGAACGCCTCACGGGCCTCTGCAACGCAATGAAGAACACGTCAGATAGAGGGAAACAGGTGAAGAGCAGCTCCACCGGTAACCAGAGGAAGAGCAGCTCGACCGGTAACCAGAGGAAGAGCAGCTCCACCATGTATCCACGGTAACCAGAGGAAGAGCAGCTCCACCGGTAACCAGAGGAAGAGCAGCTCCACCATGTATCCACGGTAACCAGAGGAAGAGCAGCTCCACCGGTAACCAGAGGAAGAGCAGCTCCACCATGTATCCACGGTAACCAGAGGAAGAGCAGCTCCACCGGTAACCAGAGGAAGAGCAGCTCCACCATGTATCCACGGTAACCAGAGGCAGAACAGCTCCACCGGTAACCAGAGGAAGAGCAGCTCAACCACTGGTAACCACGGTAACCAGATGGAGGGCAGCTCCACCATGTAACCATCGGTAACAGCTCCACCATGCAAATGCAAATGTACCAAAAAAAGGCCACAACAAGCAAGTCTTTCAGGGCCCGATTCCCCTCCTGTGATGGTGTTCGTAATGTGTTGCCTCCGACCGGTATGCAGCATTATGTTCCCACACACACGCTAACACGCCCATGCACCCACACACACACACAGCCCCAAAACAAACCACAACAAAGCCTCAATGCTTGGAGTCCGGGGGGGCCGGGAGGGGGCTCGTGATTCCACCTCGACCCGGTTCCCGAACTTGTTCACATTTCAAGGCAAATGTTTTCAGAGCAGTGGGGGGGCTCGAGTGAGTGCCGCCCTGGCGTTAGCGAGATAGTATTATGGGCTGCTCTGGTCTGAGCAAACAAGGGCCCGCTGAACACATCTTCACAGCACATGGGGGCTCTCAGAGAGTCTCAGAAAGGAAGGGAGAGAGAAAGACAGAAAGACAGCAGGAAATAAGAAAAACAAACACTGAGGATAAAAACAGCCAAACAAAGACATGACGAGGACAATGAAACTAAGTTAGAAATGAATGAATTATTAATTAGAATTATTAATTGATTTTAATAAAAAGGAGCCAACCCAAACAACACCTGTCACCAGCGAGGAACTAGCCTGGCCCTGCTCTTGTGACAAGGCCACGGAGCTGTTGAGCGTTCTGCTCCCTTCTTCCTACTCAACGCAGCTCCCTTTGCGCTGGACTCACGTCTACGACGGACCACCCACCCGCCGCCTGGCGGACCAGGGCTGCTAACCAGTCGCTCCCGACATGTGTGTGTGTGAGTGTGAGTGTGTATGCGTGTGCATGTGAGTTTGTGTGTGTGTGTGTGTGTGCGTGCATGCGTGCGCGTGTGTCTGCGTGTGTGTTTGTGTGTCAGAGAGAGAGAAAGTTTGTTTAGGTGCATGGGTATACTCATGTGTGGGTGGAAAATCAAATTGTTTTGTTTTGTAGTAGCTTATTTATTTGACAATTCACTTTAAAAGGACACACAGGGCGGCCACACCAAGGTACGCACATTTGAAGAGCTTCAAGGATAACAGAAAACTGGACTTCTTTCCATGGTGGTCCTTGTTGGAAAGACGTTGTAGAGCCTGTGTTTGTGTGTGTGTGTGTGTGTGTGTCTGTGTGTGTGTGTGTGTGTGTGTGTGTTTTGTGTGTTTGTGTGTGTGTGTGTGTGTGTGTGTGTGTGTGTGTGTGTGTGCGCGTGCGAAAGATAGGGGAGCACGGCATAAGTGGCATATAAATGTACAGAAAAACATAAATACACAGACACTATTCATATTGGGCTTTTACTGGCTTTATTCTGTAAACAGCCTTTTACATAATAGGCCTAGCAAACCCTAACTAAAATCTTTATTAAAACTGGTCCGTACTAAAACCTTATCTAAAACTGGTCCATACTAAAATCTTTATTAAAACTGGTCCATACTAAAACCTTTTTTAAAACTGGTTCATACTAATACCTTATCTTAATCTGTTCCATGCTAAAACCTTATCTTAAACTGGTCCATACTTAAACCTTATCTAAAAATGGTTCAAAATAAAACCTTTATTAAAGGAGGTACATTGGAAAAACTTTATTGACCACACATGCACGCGCGTGTGTGTGCGTGTGCGTGCATGTGCGTGCGTGTGTGTGCACGGGGAGCCCAGCGTTGGGGGGCTCTGGGGGGAGCAGCCCTGCTTGAGGCGTGTGTAATCACAACAATAAAGCAGGGATTAGAGATGCACCGCCTGTCACATAAACAGGGATTAGAATGGTCAGTGTGCTTCCTGCTCTTCATCACTGTTTATGTCTGTTGGCCTCTCTGCTGCGTCGCTGAGCCCCGACCGGGAACAACACAGCCAGAATCCTTCATCTCTGCATAGCACTAACGTCGAGCTGTTTGGATTGCAAACCTTTTTTCGTTTTTCATTTTTAAATACTATTTCCTGATCTGCAGGAAACATCAAGAGAAGGACTAGTAGGTGTATTGATGGATCCAGGTGGCGGTTATATATTTAGTGCGGTGGGTTCGTTGTTTGAATGGGAACGCAGTGATGTGAAAACACCCAGCAGGATGTTTGCTTCAACATCTTCATCATCTTCACCATCATTCAATCAATAAGATGGTGTTTGAACAGCGAGCAGAATTTCAGTGTGAAACACTTGGCAGGGAAAACAATGCAACAAAAACAACAAACAAAACCAGTTTTAAATTAACAATACAAAATCAATGAATGGCAGGGCTGCATTTGAGACGTAGAACTAAAATAAGAGATGCCAAACAGGAGTGTTGTGTACCAGTACCGACAGCGATTGGTGGCTGATGGCTGCTGCGCTTTACCTTGGAAAGCCAGGATGTCCTCCAGGGCGTTGGGCAGGGCGTCCTCCCCCTGTTGGTCTGCGGGGCTCCTCTGTGGAGGGGAGAGGCGCCGGCCACGGCAGTCATAGCGAGCCAGGAGCCTCTCAAGGTGGGCCAGCTGGGCTCCGAGCGTCTCCACCTGCAGCGCCCGGCGCCCAGGAGGAAGAGACACACGGAGAGGGGGGTCAGCGGAGAGTTGGGGGATCTGGTTCTTCCTGACCCTGTCTGATCTTATCCATGTTGTATTTATTGTATCCTGTACAGCTGCGTCTAGTGTTTATGCAGCTTAACTCCAGCAAGACATAATAACAGAAACATTTTCCTTGTATATAGAAAGGCTTACTGTGCATTGAAACACAGATTCTGTGTAAATAGCGTCTAGAGATGTTTCTCAATACATTTAAGAGGACACGAATTAAGGCATGTGTGAAACACCATCCTATCGGAATCTGGAATAGAGAGAAAGTCCATATGTGGAACATGATACAGATGACAAATACATTGGTATTGTTAATCTGAAGATGGTATTTCCATGAATTAGTTACCTAATTTACCTAATTACAATTAATTTCTGTTTACTTACTTTAGCTGCCTCTAACCCTTCAATCAACCTGTAGTTGCTCTAAATTAGAGTGAAATTCCAAGTGTTTACATCATCTATTTCCTTGAACGGATAACAAGAATCCTTTTATACGATCAGCTCTGCTGCTTTATCCTAATCATTCACTCACAGCTCCGGAAAGTATGGGAGTCTGTACTGTGACGTTGTAAGGTACAACGGGAAAATAAACGTATTGTATTCCACTAGTACATCCATCGCTTTTTGGTAGAAAACCAAGAACATGGAACAAGAAGCCCTATTAACATTTACTTGGTTGGCTCTAGGCATCGTTCTCTTTCTTTTTCCTCTCAACTCTTTGGTTCAGTGCTTGTTAGCCGTCCTGTGTTGCTTCCCAACGGGAGAATGAACCCCCAACATATACAGCCTTGGTGTGGTGTGCAGAAAGGGAAAAGCAGTGAATGGAAGAGAGAGAGAAGGATACAGCGAGGGAGGGACACTCTCAGAGAGTAATTGTGAGTGCTCCCAGCAGACAGTGTTGGTGGTTTTGCTAAATTGCTAACACAAAAAATTACAGCATGCAGTAACAACGCAGGTACAAGCTGCAAAACAAAGAGAGAACGAGAGAGAGAGAGAGAGAGGTAGGTCTGGGAGAGCACTGAGCTACAGCACCCTTTAAGTCCAATGTGTGTTTCATGTGTGTTCGAAGTATGGGCATCACTTATGCACCTTTACAAATTCTAAAGGGACACACAGGCAAAGGCACTCCTACACACCTACACAGACACACAGACACACACACACACACACACACACGTACACGTACACACACACACACACACACACACACACACACACACACACACACACGCGCACACACACACACGCACACACACACACACACAGACCTCACCTTGTCCTTGACCAGGCCGTAACAGATTGGACATGCCTCACAGTGGTGCGTGGCTCTGTTGTGGTAAAAGTTCAACTGACATTTGTCACACTTATAACCCATGAAACCTTGACGACAGTGGCAGGTCCCGTTGCCATGGCACTGCATGGACACGGAACCCATGGGGTCACAGTTACAGGCTGGAGGAGGAGCACAATTCATATGTTTTATCACGTGCCAGTATCGACAGCAATTACAAAAGACATATTTTATGCATGTCATTGATAACTATTTATTATTAGCAGTAATGAACATTGACTACAAGTTATTAACAGATTACTAATGGTGTAGGACTAGTGTACTAATGGAGTTCAGGTAAACTAAGGGATTCATTTATTCATTTAATAGGGTTAGGATTAGCCTACCTTAACCCACAAACCCTTACCCTAAACATTATGCTAATGCTATATAATAATGCTTATTATTATTTAAGTTGATCATGGTTAACTAATGCACCCTTATTGTAAATGTCGTGTCATTAACACTCAAGTACACTGCAGACACTAGGGTTTGACCACAGAACCTTATGGCTGGGAGTTCATACAACCCTTCAATCCACAGTTTAGAAGACACTTGTTGGATCCTATTATCAAAACCATCTCACAACACCATGCATGCTTTTTTTTCTCATCATGGGTGAATCGAACCTCTCGACAATGGTGCTGTGTATATCTGAGGGTCTAATGTCCAGTACCTCGGCAACCGCGGGACGAGAAGCTGAAGAATCCCGCCCGACACGAGTCACACTGCCTCCCTTCAACGCCCGCACGGCACATACACATGCCTGTGATTGGATGGCAGGCTGGGGAGGACGAGCCAATGGCATTACAGTCGCACCTGCCAAACAGCAAAGCAAATTAAATGACCAAATTAATATAAATGCCAAATTCATTAAATGACTCCTAATCCTACACACTGCACCCTTAATTAAAAATACACAACACAAAATGAATGCATGAAGACAAACCTTACTAGCCTCATCTTAAACGGTATAGAGCAGCAGGTTTACACCACGATTCGTAACATTTTCAACTATAAACGGTGCATCATGAAGGAATGAGGTGTTACCCCTGACAGCCATGGCCGGGCTGGAGGTGGAAGAAGCCGACCCGGCAGCGGCTGCAGTCCCTCCCGCCCACGTTGGGGAGGCAGTGACAGTGTCCGGTGTGGGGGTGACACTGGCCCCCCGGGCCGGAGGTCCCGGCTGGGCTGCAGCTGCAAGCTGAACAACACACAGCGTGTCTGGTGAGATGGGTGGTGGTGACAGGGTAATGCAGCTGTTTACTCCGCTGCATTAGACACACTTGTTTGGACGAGTGTTATGGTGGATTTAGGCCATTCTCAGGTCTCCTCCTCATGAGACTTACCTGATAAACAATAAACATTGTTAACATTTTGTTTTTTCTTTCTATTCAACATTAAACATGTGTGTGCTTTTTATAATAATAATTGATTGAATTAATATAGCGCTTTTCTAGACACTCAAAGACGCTTCACAGTGAAGGGGGGGACCTCACTCACCACTATCAGTGACGTGTGTAGCACCCACTTGGGTGATGCAAGGCAGCCAATCTGCGCCAGACTCAGGCCAGGCTCACCACACACCCATTAGCTGCTCTTTACTTGTTTCCTGCATTTCTTCTTACTGGACTAGTACTGCTAACTTTACCCAAATCCCAGTCAGAGCACATTCTGCTAACTCAACCTCAACCACCGCTGTCGTTCATGACTCAACTGTTCTCTTCAGCTCCTTCTTACGGCCCAAAGCTTTGTAGGTTTATCAAAGGCATTTTTCCTTTCCTGTTACCAGAGCAGGGCTGACCCTCAGCAGAAGGCTTTGCGTCATACCACGGTCATACCTGGGCAAATAAAAAAAAACAACTACAAAGGACAAACTGCAAACAGACCCACAAAGGCCATCCATGGAGCCCTTAACCAACCACACTGGATTTGATTCATCCTTCATAAGAGGGACCCCACTCTACACCCGCACATGAAAGCCACCACTCCACCACTCACATTTGCATTTCTGGGCCATCGTCTGGTTCAGGGCGTCGCCATAGAAACCCTGCTGGCATCGCTCACAGCGCTCCCCCTCCGTGTGGCCGAGGCACTTCAGACAGCGGCCTGTCAGGTGGTGGCAGGTGCCCACTGCGTTGGGGTCCGCGTTCCCGCTGCAGTCGCACCGAGCACAGGCTCGAACTGGTCCCGCCTGGCCCAGGGGGTCGCCGTGGGAACCGTCCTCGCACTTCTGACAGCGCACACCTGCCGCGGAGAAGGGGAGGAGGAGTGAGGAGTGAGGAGGAGGTGAGGAGGAGAGAGGAGGAGTGAGGAGGAGTGAGGAGGAGTGAGGAGGGAGGAGGAGGTGAGGAGGAGAGAGGAGGAGTGAGGAGGAGTGAGGAGGGAGGAGGAGTGAGAAGGAGGTGAGGAGGAGTGAGGAGTGAGGAGGAGTGAGGAGGGAGGAGGAATGAGGAGGAGTGAGGAGTGAGGAGGAGTGAGGAGGGGGGAGGAGTGATGAGGAGGTGAGGAGGAGTGAGGAGGAGTGAGGAGGAGTGAGGAGGAGAGAGGAGGAGAGAGGAGGAGTGATGAGGAGGTGGGGAAGAGTGAGGAGTGAGGAGGAGTGAGGAGGAGAGAGGAGGAGTGAGGAGGAGTGAGGAGTGAGGAGAAGTGATGAGGAGGGGAGGAGGAGGAGGTGAGGAGGAGTGAGGAGTGAGGAGGAGTGAGGAGGGAGGAGGAGTGATGAGGAGGTGAGGAGGAGTGAGGAGGAGTGAGGAGGAGTGAGGAGGAGAGAGGAGGAGTGAGGAGGAGTGAGGAGGGAGGAGAAGTGATGAGGAGGGGAGGAGGAGAGATGAGGAGGGATGAGGAGTGAACAGGTGAAACATGAGGATGTTGGCGGTGCAGGTGAGTTGAGGTACAGGGTCGGAGGTTATCTCGTGTCCACATCAAACGGGGTTCACGGTATCGAGATGTGAGAGGGATCGGCGGGTGGTATAAACCCCGCCAGCGGACAAGGTCATTACAACACTCTTCCTCCTCCAGCGGACCGGCAGCTCACCCGGCCGTTTCACAGAGTCTCAGAGAACGCTCGCAGGGCCCTTCATGTCAGACGTGCAGATGGGTTATGTTTCTTACCCGTCCGCCCCGCTGGGCAGTTGGTACAGACCACCTCCCTCGTCTGAGTGATCTGAGCGCAGCTGGTACGATCCGGGCAGGGGCAAGGTCGGCAGTCGCCCGGCGTGCCAATCAGAGCATTACCATAGTAACCTTCAAGGCACTGCTCACAGGTCGTCCCGGCGGTGAAATCAGAACAATCGCACGTGCCTGGTGGAGAATAGGAGGTGGACAGACATACAGTCTTTAACAATCTTCACACAGAAACACACATACAGACAAGCATATGCACACACACACAGAAACACACATACACACAGACATGCACACTTAAACCAATGTGCTCGCACACACATATGCATTAACCAACACACACACACACGCATGCACACACACACTAACACACGCCCACACTCAAACACACACACACACACAAATATACACACACACACAGCCATGCATGTGGACACACGCGCACACACAAACACACACACACACACGCACGCACACCAATGTGCATGCACCCATACATTCACCCGCACACACACAATCATGCACACAAACACACAGGCACAACCAACGAATACACTTAAAGACACATTCATATACACTGATACACACATGCATGCACACAGACACAAACACCCATACACTTAAACACACAAACACATGTACACACCCACACCCACACAGATGTGCACACACACCAATGTGTGTGCAAACTCCTACAAACACGGCAACACACACACACACTTAAACGCACACACAAACATACACGGATACACACACAAACACACCCACGGATACACAAACACACACACTCACACACACACATACAGAAATATGCACACAAACACACGCACACACAAACAGATATGCACGCACACACACTGTTTCTACAATATTCTTTGTGCATGTCCACCAGTAGGGGGCGCTGTGTCTCTGGTCATAACCAATACTGCTCCACAAACAAACACAAGCTAAAGACTACATCCCCAAAGTCCACCACACAGAGCAGAAGACAACTAAATTCACCCCAACTTTAATTGCTTTGGGAAATACAGGACTGACCCCCGGCCAGGAAGACAATCCTCCCCCAAGTGAGAGAGATTACTTTTTTTATTATGTCCTAAAATGTGCATGTTTGAGCGTGTGTGCATATGCTTATTCCAGTAGACTTGGAAAAAAAGCCCCCTTAACATCAATTCAATAAGTCTTTTTGGTGTATCACATGTGTGGCTACATACCGTGTCTGTTTCGACATGCTTCCTATTAAATGTATATACTGGACTGAAGAGAGAGTAATTTAAATGTCCTTCACATACACTTTATTACTGTAGAGACCTTGTTGGATATAGATTTTTATGTTCATTGAGGCAGGTCATAGAAAACAAGATAGTCCTGATAATATACAAGCTAGTAAGGAAGGCTTTTAGACGTGATTAATTTGTATAAAGTAACACATAAGCTTGAATAGATCCGATCTGTCTTTGCAAGTTCATAAACTAGCTTTACTACATTCAAACATTTATATTGTTGCTATCTCCCCTGCTTCCACATATTCCTCAAACATTACCCATCATTACTTTCTTTAAGGAAAGTGTTTTTTTCTATGTGGTGAGTCACCTGAACATGAGGCCCTTCTTTATAAACTAAAAGCAACGTTGAAGCCTTAAAGGGATGCCGCGACATATCTGTGGATGGGCGTTTGCCTGTCCTACCCAGATTGAGGTTGCCTGTCCTACCGAGGCCTGTCAACCCAGACACGACTTGTTTGATTCCACGTCATCATTGAACGTCCAGAAGGGGAGTTCACTGGGTTAGCCTTGTCTTTCCGTTAGCCGCTTCCATTGACCCTTAGAGTAATAATAGCCCAGCTTGTGTTCATGTGAGGGTTCAAAACGAGTGCCAGTAACAACAAAACAACATTGTAGTTTGTCTACAAACACACAAATAATCAGCACTTTGTTTGGCGCTGTGATCAAGAGGCTGACTGTGATGTGCCTCTGACAGGTGAGTCTACGTGGAGACCACCCAGCCAGTAGCAGATGATAATATAATTGCGCTTGCGGAACATCGCAGGCAGACTAATGATCAGATGAACAGGAGCTAGGCTACAGTAACAACATGAACAGGAGCTCTGTAAGTCAATGGAAGTGGCTAACAGGAAGCAAATGCTTACCCAGTGATCTCGCCTTCAAATAAGGCATTTGGAATTAAACAACTCGTCTGAATATGGACAAGACAGGATAACGCCATTTACAAATATATCGGTGTATCCCTTTAAAGTCAAAGTCTACGATAGAGGAACATGTTGAGTAAAATGAGAACCCACTTGTGGAATTAGCAGTAACCTGCATTATTTAAATAACGGCACATGTTGAATGTTCATTAAATGTGAGAGAGAGCCTTTCCTTTAAGTTGAGACATTAAAAGTTATGTAAAGTAATAATGCCTGCGAAAATGAATGAATACCGCCCTACGCCATTAGGGGAAATAATTACTCTCTTGCCTGATGAAGTGTGCGAGTAGTGGATAAAAAAAGAAAGAAAAACATTACAAGTTCTTTGGCGAGGTGAATAATACATGAATCCCAAGCATGTAATACCAGCAATTTAAAAATTGTGCTTAGCGATAATGAGTGCCCCCTTGCATAAAGGAGTGAGTCTTTCCTGGATTTCATAGCACAATATGACGACAATGATAGCGTACAAGCATCAATCGCCAATGAGCCATTCTGAGCTTAATGGTAGGCCTATATGGCGGGAAATGTGCTGACTTTACTGGCTGTGAAGATGACTGAACCCTGAGTACTGTGGCGGGCCGAGCGGCCACACACCGGCCCGCTCGCTAACAATACAGCGGACGCATCCATCGCCGCTCCTCAGCTCCCCAGAGACCGCATTCTCACACAGCATATTGACAGGGCCGTCAAACTGTTGACACGCCCGTGTCTCAGAACCAACAACAACAACTAACCGCTGGAATCATATTCTCCCCGTCTGATTATCCATAACCTTTTCATTAAACCCCTCCTCCTCACAAAATCTCCATCAATAAATCAACAATGAGTCACTGGCTGCGAATGGGATAGGGGGATTCTAAATGGCCTGGCTATATTGCATCTGCCAAAATCAATAACTGTTAGCTGATACTCAAATTCCCACCCTGGATGCCTCCTCCTGCTCCTCCTCCCTCTTCCCTATCCCCTCCTCCTCCTTCTCCCTTGCCTCCTCCGCCTTCTCCCTTGCCTCCTCTTCCTTCTCCACCTCTCTCCTCCTCATCCTCTTCCTCAATCTCTCCTTTCCTCCTCCTCCCCCTCCTCCCCCTCCCTTATCTTCTCCTCCTCCTTCTCCACTGCCTCCTCTTCCTTCTCCTCCTCCTCTTCCTTCATCTCTCCCCTCCTACCTCTCCTCCCATTCCCTCTTCCTCGATCTCTCCCCTCCTCCTCCCGCTCTCCCCTCCTCCTCCTCTCCTTTCCTCCTCCTCCTCTCCCCTCCTCCACCAACCCTCTCTACTCTGCAGCACTATTAACTCGACCATCGCAGGTGTGTTTCTGTTAGACACACAACGCGTTGAATACTCTGAGCTGGAGCATTCCGTTCGTCATACATGCGTATCAAACCCGCCTTACTACCGTCACTGCTCCCGGCGCTGCTTGCAGACCCTCTCTCTCTCTCACTCTCTCTCTCTCTCTCTCTCTCTCTTAACCTCGCTCTGTCTACATCTGGTACTCTCTCTTTCTCCCTCTCTCTCACCGTCAAACTCTCTCTCTCTCCTCTCTCGCTCTCTCTCAACCTTGCTCTGTCTACATGAACTCTCTTTCTCCCTCTCTCTCACCCTCAAACTCTCTCTATCGCTCCCTTTCTCTCTCTCAAACACACACTCACACACACACATGCACATTCCTTCTTTGTCCCCCCGTCTCTGTCTATTGCTCTCATTCTTTTTCCTCCCTCCTACTTTCTCTCTCCCCCTTTCTATAACTCTCCCCCTCTCTCTCCCCTCACTCTTTCTTCTCTCCTCTGTACCGCATCACTCCGTGTTTCACCTTCGTGAACCTCTTTCTCTATAGATACACACGCACACAAACAACACAAATAGACACATAAACACACACCCACACACACACACACACACACACACACACACAAACACATTGGCCCACCTTGCTTCCATATGTGTCTGTCCCAATGTTTATCTCCGTTTGTGCGTCTGTGCAAGACATATACACAGAGAGCCAAACACGCACACACACACAGACAACACATATACTCAGAGCCAAACACACACTAACACCCGCACACACACAATCAACACATATACACAGAGAGACACACACACCCACAACCACACCCACACACATATACACAGAGACAGACACACATATACACAGAGACAGACACACATATACAGGCACACACAAAAACAAACACACACACACACCACACACACACACACACACACACACAAACAGAAGGCACCAGCCTTAACGGCTTCACTGAGCAAGCCTCTCACGAACACGACATGAATACATTGTTGTATCTTCGCTGGGGACAAAATGAAAGAAAAATAAAGGGCCAAAGTCCCTGAAGGCTGTACTCATTACCAAATGAATAGCTAGTGGCCATGCGTTGCTCCTACCTCTTTATGCATACAGGATTATTCCAGGCTTTAAACGTCTTCTTGTTCTTTAACCCTGCCCTTCAACTAACCCACGGTTAAGGTTGGCCTCAGAAGTCAAATTAGGGGTTAAGGTGTTGAGTTTTGGCTTAAGATCGACAATCTACTTGTACTCCAGTGCACTCTATTCTATTCCATTATACTATACCACACTCTATAATACTCTTGTTCACTCTATTGTATCCCATTATGCTCTACTTCACTCTACTCTACTGTAGTCTGTTGTACTGTATTCTATTCCACTATACTATACTGCACTCTGCACTACCCTAGTTCGATCTACTCTATTCTGTTTCACCACACTCTACTGCTCTATACTCTACTTTAGTCTGTTATACTGTATTCTACTCCACCATACTCTATTGTTCTCTATTTTGCTCCATTCTTTTCTATCCCTCCTATGTCTAACTATTTTCCAAAGATGGTTCTATGATTTACTGCTAACTCGTGGGAGGTATACGAGATAAGTTATTTTGTTTAATGATGCAGACCGGGGGATGATTATATAACACACATTTATATGCCTGTAGTACTTTGAAGAACAACAGAACAAGCCAATGCATACACTCAAGCTGTTGTTTATCCCTTTCTTCACTGTTAAGAGTAGAAAGACTCAAATCTCAATCTCTGCTAATTACAATTGCACATTTTCATTGCGGGATGTTCATGCTTTAAAATTATAACAGGGATTATGTTAAGACAAGTACCTGTTTTTGATATAAGGCAAGTTTGGGGATAAGCAGACGGACAGACAGAAGAAACATATCTGCACTATGGCCCCAGGGGAACATATAGGAGGAGGGAGAGATTGGAAGAAGAGAGAGACAGATACAGAGACAGAGACAGAGAGAGAGAGAGAGAGAGAGAGAGAGGGAGACAGAAAGACAGACTGAAACACCGAGAGGAAGACAGAGAGCGAGACAGAGAGAGAGAGACAGAGAGAGAGAGAGAGAGAGAGAGAGAGAGACAGAGAGACAGAGAGACAGAGAGAGGGAAAGATTCAGCTACACACCACCATCACCGATACAGTTTTCAGTACATACATAAATATTCACTGAGTATGTCTTGTCAAGGCGTGGCGATGGAAGGTAAACGCATCACTCGGTGATTGATGATTGGCGAGTCGGGTCAGCTACAGAGGCAGAGATAAAAGCGTGACAGGCCCCCGGGCGTCTCGCTGCCGAGGGTTTTATCTGCACTGAAATGCCACATTATTGGAGGGGGAAAGCTTTGTATTGTGAATCATCCCTTTATGCTATGTCTCTCTAACCCCTCTCTGATTTATGTTTTCCTAATACCCGATGGATTTTATAAGCATTCCTCTTGAAAGTATCGATTCACCTTTTACGCGCATAGATGTTTTTAAATGGAGTCCGTACCGTAAATTATCTCCTGGTTAGACCATTTTTAAAGACTAATCATTATAGTTCTCTTTATGTCTCCACTTTCCCAACTTTGCTTCATGCCTCTCTGCCTTTTATTTATTCTGCTGTAGGCGTGATGGCAAGGAGTGTGAAGGCTGCAAATTGGAAAAGGCTGATTTGACATGAAATTACCGAAACTACACATTTTATAGTCTGTTAAATCCAACACCAAAGTGGCGTTTGGAATTAATGAATCCAAAAGGGAACTCAAACATGTTTGCTTGTAGCTATTATGCATGTTGTTATAGCACTCACAATGTTTAACTCTGTTTTTACATTTGGTACAAAGTAAGGATAACCAACCCAAATGCTTTTGGAAACATAGATATATATATATATATATATTAGTGCTGTCAGTTTAACGCGTTATTAACGGCGTTAACGCAAACCAATTTTAACGGCGTTAATTTTTTTATCGCGCGATTAACGCTCTTATGGTTTGGCAAACATTGTCGTTTTTTCACCTGCTGTCTAGCAACAACTAGTCACTTAAGAAAAACTCCAAAACCATACTGGATCTAGCTACACCGGAAACAAAACAAAAGGCACGCCGCACAAAAACTCCTTAAAAGTGTGTGTGTGTGTGTTTGTGTGTCACTCTGTTTGAGCCTGGTACGAGAGTTCAATGTTGTCATTAGCTGTTACCTCTTTCCGACCAATCGCAGTTCAAGGACCACCTGGGCTGTACCACTTCGGAAGGGGCCGCTCAGTTACTCCCCTCTAGACAAAATCGACTTGGTTGCGACGTTGACAGTTTTTGAGTGTTACGGCTGTTGAGTGAGTGAGAGGTTGTGGGCGCACAGCTCAGGCTGTCGGACGGCGCTGCAAGAAACTTTTATAAACGCAATATTGTTATCCCGCAGTAATCAGCCCCATAGCCCCGAAACGTTAACGGCCCACCCCAGCTCTCCCGATTACCACTCCGCCGCCGTGTGTGTGTGTAGGTGTTATTCGATAGCCTGGGAATGTGTATAGGCCTTCATACGGTAGGAATATTCATGCTGGTTTAAATAATAAATGTTATAGTATTTCCCACCTTTAATGAGCAAGAGTTTTGTTCGAAAGTTCAGTGATTGAAACAAATAAAAGCCTGGGCTATTGAAGTTTTACGGTAGGCCTACCACTGTCATGCACCTCCCTGATGTCAAGTGGACCGGGTTGAATTCACTGCGGGTCTCTTCTTATATCCATCTTACCAAATATATTTTATTACTGTCCTTCTCAACACTCTGATCTCATTTAAAGGCTAGCAGCGCGAAATCAAGGGATATTTAGTATATAAAGAAATGTGCAATTAATCGCGATTAATCGCGAGTTAACTATGACATTGATGCGATTAATCGCGATTAAATATTTTAATCGCTTGACAGCACTAATATATATATATATGTTTATACATGTATATATAAATATATATTTGTAATATTTTTATATATATATAAATAAATATATTACGTATATATATATATATATATATATTTGTGGTCATCTGTGACATTAGCTCTGGTGCTAACTTCTAGGCTAGTAGATTAGACCTGGAACTATACGTGAGCTTCAGTTGCCATCCTTTAGCCCTGTGTTACCAGACGGCATATCTACATTTCTAAAACGGAAAACTCAAAAGAGATCTCTTTGTTCCTTGTTTTGCTTTACAAATATATGTGCGCTTTCCTTTCACGTTGACATTTCTGCGAGGCCAAACTTTTGAATAATTCACAGTTGTCGTCGTTTTTTTATTTTTTCTCCATGGCTAAATGTCACGCCAGTCGGGTAGGAAGAAAAGCGCTTGGGAAACAAGACGCTTTGTGCTGGTCTTGGAGGCTGTGATGTCTGCGTGTGTGTAAGCGTGTGCGTGAGAGTGGGGTTTAGTAAAAGGCCGGAACTCAGAGTACCTGTCCCCCCTTTTGCATCAGCCTTCACAACACACAGACAACACAGCGCTCAATGCACCACTTATTAGGAGAGCCGCAAACAAACGGCAGAATGCTGTGTGAGAGTTGTGTGCGATTGGTGACACAAAAGCCTGAGTCTCAGAAGGAGATGCATGGCTGCTGCCCAATGCCAGCCCCCCGATGCCCGCCTAAATGCCATCTTGGGCTTACGGAGGTCATTATTCAGAGAAGGCTCTGCAGAGGAAGGCACAGACAAGCTGATAAAGAGCGAGGAGGCTGCGGCTTGGGCTAATCTCTCTGGTGGGGGCTGTGTTTGTCACAGGGCCGGCTTGAAAGCGCTGGAGTTGTTCTGCTTGCGTCAGTGTTATGGGATGTGAAGAAAGAGAGAAAGAGAGGAAAAGGCGGAGGGAGGGAGAAGGATAGGGAATCAGGGAAGGGAAAAGACAGATGTTGGGTGAAAAGGGAATTGCCTCTCACACGCCCCGTCTCGCGTCTCGGTTGCGCGTGCGTCGCTAATCTCCTTCCAAACAAAACAGGATATTTTGCGACGTGATGAAATTAAGGCCGGAAGAAGGAAAACCAAAAGAAAATAGCAAAGTGAACAAGCCGCTCGCATGTTAACTTCCAGTGTGCGGCCGTTGCAGAAGAGAGGAGAACATTTACCAAGGCTAACACAGTCCTCAACAACGAAAAAAATAAGAACCTCCTGACCCTGGAGAACATCAGGCTATAGGCATGATGCGGCCGGCTGTACAGCCAATGATGCCCCGCTCTTCTCTTCTGTCCAGTGCACAGAGGTAATGTTATTCGCCGCTAATTCTGGAAGCGCCCCGGGCACTCTCCTGGGTTTATGCGGTGTGGCCTGCCTCTGCTCATGTTGCTGTTGCCATAGGTTCTCATCAACGGAGACTCGACACGCACATCTTCTTAGGAAGACCTCATAAAATACCAATGTCATATTGTTTACACTGCAAGAGGAACATGAAATAGGCTTTTGCTGAGGGCCGTTGTTCGAGGCATGTTAAGATGAGGACATAGCCCATATTTTAGGTATTGGGTTGATTAATGAGTCCAGCCCTGACCCATTGAATAAATGAAAAGATAAAGAGAGATCTCCTTAACAATCTCCCAACAACAACCATCACTTCCCTAGCATCCCTCCCTGAGCTTGTAAATTATTGGCCCCGGCCCAATTTTATGGACACTGTGTAACCAATTAACAGACACAGTGGCACTCGGCTACACAAAGAGGCACACACACACTCACACACACTCACACACACGCACACAGACCCACACACTGCGTTACAATGTAATTCAGTTTGTTCAAATAACAAAGTAATGAAATCAGGTTCAAAATGAATAAAACAAACATGGACACGCACACACACACACACACACACACACAGACACACGTGCACAGATACACACACAAAGATCAACATTGGGGCACACACATATGGAGGCAAGGAGGGCCACGGTGTGTGTGTGTTTCCAGAGGTGGTATGCTTGACTTCATTAGCCCCATCTACAGTACTGTTCTGCAGGAAACACACACAAAAATACACCCGTTACACCACAAATATTAACCAGCAATCTGGTGTTTCGCGCTACAGCAAATACAGCCGACACGACTCGGGGAACGTTAATAAATCATGATTATGAAGCGCCATTGGCTGCAGGAGCTCCCCCTCTCCAGCAGCCCAAGAATACTCACACAAAACTCACACCACGACACACACACACACGCGCACACACGTAGACACACACGCACGCAAACACACAGGTGCACACACACGCACACACAAGTAGGTATGCACGCACAGTCACACACGCACACACGCTCACGCAAAACGGCTACACAAACGCACAGGCGCACACACACACACACGTCTGTGATCCGTGTGTGGGCCGGAGCCCTGCGTGACGGTACAAGCCGTGAGGTAATTACACAGCAATTAAGGTTTTGATTGGATGAACAGCAGGTTACCCCCCCCCCCCCCCCCCCCCCCCCCCCCCCCCCCCCCCCCCATCTCCACCAGATGACAGAGGATGCTGACGATAATGATGAAGATGAAGACAGGCTTGCTGTCTCTAATCAAGTTCCCGTGAGAGGCCTCCCTCACCCTGAACTTATGGATCTGCTATGGAGTTACGTTTGTGACATGGTGGTGCTTGGAGAAGTAGAAGCCACCATCGGGCCTCTCTGGCGCTGTGTTGTGGACCCATTGATCTATAAAGGTTTCAGTGTCCTGGACCCTGGGGCACACCCTGCTCACACCTCCTCTCAGAGGTCCACTGGTTTACCTTCAGAAGCCGAGGACACCCTGCCCACGTGGGTTTTGATCGATAACTTCAAAGGATATTTGAAGTCTGTGTTTAGATATTTCGTTCTTTATCCCTGAAAATGGTGTTTGCGTGTCGGTAAGTGAATGTGTGTGACTGGCTTCATGCGATACCACACAAGAAGACTTTGTGAAAATGTGTTGGATTTACACTGCCTGGTCAAACAAACTAAAGCACCTTTGATAAAACGTTGTGAAGTGAACAAATGATGGGACTGAGACACCATCAGGGTTCAACCGGCTCAGGCGCCCGCTGATGGCTCAGTCCACAGAATACATGAATACATGCATACACTAAATCAATCAATTCCCTTCCTTTCACTTCCTGTCCCACTTTGAGAATTTTGGCCAATGAAGAAAGCAAACTAAGTGAAATCCCAATCATCTGACATAATTACATTTTTGATGCAGTGTATTAAACGATGGAAGGGCTTGAAGGTTACCAAGAAACAGAAAATCACAAGTAGCTGCAAAAGGCCAAATGAAGCATTGACAAAGGAAAACGAGGTAGGAGTTTGAATAAAATGGAGGAACACAAGGTCACCCCTGAGGAAAGGGGGAGCAGCCAGACAGCCAAAGTTTAAGCAAGACTTAAAAATCCACAGTTACTTTTTTCACTGCACGATTCTGCTTTTGTTCAAATGTCTGTGGATTGAGATGTGGAAGCAATCCATGCACAACCCAATCGACCCAGGGAATCAACTCTCTGATTCCCCGCGGTGTATGCCAAGCGATGGTTGGAAATTACAATCTCAACTCGATGCTCTCTTTGACTCTGTTCCCATTTGTCCACTTCTGCCTTGTATAGCGCATTACTGAAGCCCTGACACTGACACCCCAGGTTTTAGAGGGTCACCATTTGGAAATATTGTCTGAAATGTACAAAATATGGTAACCCCCACATAGTGCACTAAAACTTAATAATGACCATAATGCACCATAAAATAAGTGTTCAACTGATGCACTTATTTCCACATTATACCCCATGATGCATAGCGGTTTTCATTCTCATTGGACCAATACAATCCTGTATTGTGTGGTTTGTCGGATGGGGGGGAGATGGGCTCTACATGGGCCAGACTATACAGTCTCCAGCATGACATCATCTCTCTTTAACAACAGCAGAGAGGCAAGGACAAGAACAACGGGAGGAGAAAGAGAGGGAAACCGCAGACAGAACAAAGAAGAGTAAGTAGCAGCAGAAACCTATAAACAAACAGAGACAGAGAAAGAAAAAACACAACATTTCCAAGAGTCAAGTGAGACAAGAAATCTGCAAGCCAATCAGAGTTCATTATCCGAGAGGCAACTAACACGCTTAATTAGAGCGGCGGCAGACATGCACTGACACCAGGCCTGCATCTGGGCCCCAAACACACACAAACACGCACACACACACACACGCACACACACACACATACACACACACACACACACACGCACGCACGCGTAACATGCACACACACACACACACACACACACACACACACACACACACACACAAAGTCAAACACAAACAAAGGCACATAGTCAATCCCACACACACATGCAAAGGCACAAAGTAAAACCCTCACACACACACAGACACACATTCACTCGCAAAAGCACAACTGAGGCACATATTCGAACACACACAGACACACAAACACACACGCCGGCAGGTAGCCCAACACTCATGCACACGCATACACACACACATACACAACCATAGTGTATGTGTGTGCTTTAGGCAACTCCCCAACTAGGCCAGATTGGTATCTGAAGGAGGGAGGGAGGGAGGGGTACAGAGAGGGGAAGGAAGAAAGAGACAGAGGATGTGAACTTGGACGGGGGGCAACAGAATGTGAAGTAAAGAGAGAGTGCATGGAAAGAGAGAGAGAGAGAGAGAGAGAGAGAGAGAGAGAGAGAGAGAGATTGCATCCGGGCATACAAGCATGATTCTCAGTAAATTGCCCTTTTATTATTTACATAAATCCTGCATATTTGATGTTTAGTTCAGTATTCAGGAAGGGTATTCATTAAGATGTTTTTTTCAGTGCATGTGGAGTCTATGTTGTTTGCGTTGTTAATGAAATGAAATGAAAATGCAAGTGACTAGGTATAAGCGGGATCATGCCCTTCGAGGTGTCCATTATCAGGAATTAATGGACTTCGCCGAGGCAACCATCTAGGCCTCCATTAATTCCTGATAATGGACACCTCGTCGGGCATTATCCCTTCCATAAACATGATACATACCAAAAAGTAATAAGCATGGAAATACGTCTGACTTTACTCGAATTAGGTCTGGGCATTAATTAAACTAAACTCTGCATGTAAACATGGTTAATTCCTAATGGACGTCCATAGTGTCCTCATTTACATCCTGCTACCGTTGATGGGGATGGCCACAAGTCGTCAAGTTTCCCAGCACATTTCAGTACCCTAGTATCCCTACACAATCCGGTATCAAGCGATTTGGTGCTCATGCGCACGAACGTTAATCTATTGAATCGTGTCCCAGAGCACGATTGTCCGACTTTTTTCGTGCTACACAGAACGAAATGTAAACCAATGCATTCTGAATGGGAGCATTTCTCCGATGTTTCCGTGCTACACAGAACGAAATGTAAACCAATGCATTTTGAATTGTTTTTCAGACGAGAGAGAGAGAGTGTGCGCAGACAGTACAGTGCACCCTAGTTATATATAGGTCAATATTTCCGATTTTTTAAGCAGACCTCTTAAAAAACGGAAACAAATGTGCTTAACAGAACGCGCGTTTCTCAGACAATTAACGTGATCCACAGAACGAAACGAGAGAGAGAGAAAGAGAGAGAGGGAGAGAGAGAGAGAGAGAGAGAGAGAGAGAGAGAGAGAGAGAGAGAGGCTTCAGAGGGGGTGTGCGCAGATACACCCTCTAGTTATGTAAATATTTCCATTTTTGCATTTTTGAAGCAGACCTCCTCAAAAACTGAAAATAAATAAATAAATAAAAATATTAAAAAATTAAAAAAACGTGCTCCACAGAACGAAATGTAACGCAATGCATTCTGAATGGGAGCGTTTCTCTGATTTTTCCGTGCTACGAAAAATAACGGAACGTACACGATAGCGATCAGTGTCCCTCTCTATGGCTCCCTCTCTCTCTTTTCCACTGTGTTTCGAGAATTTATATCGATATAACGAGAAAGGATGTAATGATAACGGCAAGAGAATAAAGGCTCCATGGTCATAATCATTTAAAGATAATTAAATTAAAGACTGTAACGAGGAAATGAGGCGATCTAGTCGTGGGCCAGCAGAGGCTGAATTTTAACCGAATTCGGCCCATAACCTTATTTTTTATATCGTTTTTATATTATGAATATTTTAATATTGTCTGGTATACCAGAACCACACTTAGGCCTACACTTTGGTGGAAGTGCAGATAGGCTACAGATCTTGTTATAACGATAATTGAATAAAAGCTACATGGTTTACTTATAATATTATAATTAAATAATTGTATATTTATATAGGATATATAATCTATATTTTAATATTTAATTGATTCAATATTAAACCAATGCATTTCAATCAGGTGATTCTTTTCGACTTCAGAAGGGGGGCCGGGCTGCCCAGTGCACGCTCAAACAGATCTTGCTATAACGATAATTGAATTAAAGCTTCATAGTCTACTCATAATATTATAAGTAAGTAATTGTATATTTATATTTAAATATAACATATATTTTAATATGTAATTAATTCCATATTAAACCAATGGATTTCAATCGGGAGATTTTTTTTCGACTTCAGAAGGTCGGCGCAGTGCACGCTCTAGTTATGGATTGGTCAAAACAGCAACCGATTTTTGCAGCAGATCCCCTCGAAAACTGAAACTAACCACGTCCCTTAAACCCAGTCTCACACCAGAATGTAACTATGTTGGTCCATCGCGGAAAACGCATTACAATAACGGCTCTAATCATGACATGCCCTATTCTTTTCAATGGGGCTGCGTCCACGTCACTTGACTGTCATGGTTGCTATGGTGGTTGCTATCGACCGCCCCCTCTGCCCCTTACATGGTCCTACAAACCACGCGGCAACGGAGCTGCCGTCAATTGTGTTGTTTTTGTCGTAAACTAGGGTCCGCTGGTTTGGAAATAGACAGATATTCCAAGGTCTAAAGGCACCTTGGATGTTTTTATTTTCTGCAGTTTAGACTTCGTCTATAACCTATTCTTGAAAGCAAAACACCAAGGTCATTGATTTAACGAGGCAGGGTTATTTGAAACAATTAATTAAATATGTGTCAGAGGTTATTCCTCCTCCTGAGTTTGCTTCCTATTTATGTCTAGTGTATGACCCTAATGTCCACAAGCTTCCCCCCCCTCCCCATATGGATATGGAGAATTGTTGCCACGTCCCAGTGGTGGTGGTATCATATATATATATTTTTTTTTCTAGCCCTTAGAGAAAAATAAGTTTTCCCAAATGGACTGTTATTTGGACAAAGCCTCTCAGAAGTGTTGCCTTTAAGACCTAGTGGTTCAGAATGTGGTGGAAATGTGGTGGTTTTTGAGATAGGAAGGTCCTGCCGCCCTGAAATTTGAATACCTTATTCTAGGGCCTAACTGGGACCCCCACACCGAAACTTGGCCGGTCGGACCCCGAGGGCAGAGAGGGGGGGGGTCTGAGGTTTCGAGTTAGGTAGTGACCAAACAAACCACCAGACAGTGATTTAAAAAAAAAGATTAAAGTTCATTAAAAAAGTAACTTATTAATTACAAGTCTAAACTGCGGAAAATAACATATTCCAAGGTGCCATTTGAAGGAAACCTTGGAATATCTGTCTATTTCCTAACCAGCGGACCCTAGGTCACGTGACGTTGACGCAGGCCCATTGAAAAGAAAAGGCCAAAAAAAGGCATGTCACATGTTTAAAGCCATTATTGTATTTAATTAATTAAATATTAATATATATATATAGAAATATACAATTATTTAGTTATAATATTATAAGTAGACTATAGCTTTTATTCAATTATCGTTATACCATTGACCAGCCTGAATAAAATTCAGATTGACGGTATGGCACTATATCCCTATTCTCGCACACCCATCTTGAATTTAATTGGAAGTTTGGTGGTCTCCGTATATAATAAAGAAATAAATATCCTGAAAACTATCCAATAGCAAAGACTGCTCACAGCTTCTATTATAGCCGTAGTCGAGTTAATACAGGAGTGAATGGGCTGCTGGAGCACCCGCTCTGAACGTCAAACAACGCCGGGGATGGCATAACATTGTAGTGAATTGAACCCCCTCTCTGTCTGCAGACGACGCCGAAGGGTACTTTCCCCGTCAGCGACCGACGCTAAAGTGCCCTTGCCAACAGTCGGTATACGTTCTCGGAGTGAGACTGTGTTGTCAATACACACCCTACTCACTCAGGAGGAGGAATGACCTCTCACACATGATAATTTAATGAATTATTTCAAATAACCCTGCCTCGTTAAATGTGTCCGTGCACATCTCTCAGAGTGACATTATAGCCTTGGCCTACTAGCCACCAGACACCAAAAAAAAGAAAAGAGTCACGTTGAATACAAACTAAACGTATTAATTACAAGTCTAAACTGTGGGAAATAGAACGATATGGGGGGCGAGAGCGTGCACTGCGCAGCCCTTTTGAAGTTGAAAAAAATCTCCCGATTGGTTCAATATTGTATTAATTAAATATAAAAATATATATTATATAGGCCTATATATTTTTTTTTATATAAAATGATTTAGTTCTTATATTATAAGTAGACATCTAGCTTTTATTCAATTATCGTTATTACAAGATGATGTTAGAGCGTGCAGAGAGAGAGTGTACTGTCTGCGCACACTCTCTCTCGTTTGAACAATGCTCCCATTTAAAATGCATTGGTTTACATTTCGTTCTGTTTCTGATTACAATGAGCAACGTTGAATATGAAATGTGGCACTGTACTATCAGGGTCTAAAAGTTTTTTGGAAGCACCAACCTCCAGCACTGACAATCGCAGTAGCAGCTTATAGCTTTTGTACAAGGTTAGGCCGCGACCGTCACCAAATTCTTGTGGCTACATGATAACAAGATAGTCAACATGTAAACATACACAGCTTCACATTAACTATAAGTCACGCATTCATGCGTCAGTATTTTCTATTAAGTACAGGGATTCACCAGGGTTACTCCGAATGTTTACAATCTCAAAGTCAAGATCTCAAAGTATAAAACGTAAACTAACGTCTAAATTTACTCTTCCGGAAGGTGCTTTAGAGCAACTTTGATGTTCGCTGAGAAAAAGCGACATGACACAGTTAGTTATAAGCAAGATTTTAAATCCTTTAATATCCATTAAAAGCTGTCAGAACTCAGCGATATCAGCGATTCAGACAAACAACATGTTCCCCACCACGGGGAAACCCTTTACTCAGCCGTAACCCCCTTTTCATTACTATCCCCAAAAATATTACCTTTTCAGATCTCAGTTCAGCATCGCCTGCTCACTAAATTCCAGAAGTTGTTGCCTTTAAATAACGCAAACAGCAATTCAAATATAGCACATATAGAAGTACTGGTGAGGCGGAAGAAACATTCTACCTATTAAGTTAAAGCATTTCATTTCCTATGCAGCATAAAACAGCATGTGATGAACTTTATTACGACAATATTGTCTTTTTTTTATATTGCTATTACTAATGGGATTGCCCTTGCTAAGCTCCAATAAATTATTGTGTGTAGGAGGCATGAAATCACTTCTGCAGAGGAGAAGTCGAGTGTAGTTTATGTGTTGCAGTCAGGTATGATAGATAAGGCAGCCGAACACGGCAGCTTCTGCTGCTGCGGGCATTTATAGGCAGTTTAACAAAGTCTTTCTCACGTGTTAAATGACTAGGATGGTTTGACGTTTGATGTGATTTTTTGTTGGAGAGAGATTAAACCTTGGAAAGAGAGGGACTGCTATCTCTACATTGAAGGTGCACTATTTTACCATTGATTTTTTGAATCGCCGATACAAGCCGTTACACAATCTACCCTCTGGTGACATCACAGCTGATGTCACTGGAGGGAGGATTGTGAAATGGTTTGTGATGGCTCATCAGCGTAAAACCTGGTGGTAAAATACGGCACTTTTATGATGGGGATGATAGCTTGGCCTTAATTTAAGTGTTAAAGGGGACATATCATACCACCAGGTGTGAGTGTGATTAGTCATTACAAGCCGTTTTCAAAATGTGCAGCATTGTGACATCACAGGTGGGCGAGTCCACCTAGATGTGTGACAGATAGATGAGCAGTGTTTTCTAGTCTACTGGGTAGGCTGGTAGACTGATCTATCCAGCACACATCTAGATGGACACGCCCACCTGTGATGTCACAATGCTGCACATTTTCAAACCTGCTTGTAATGGCAAATCACACTCACACCTGGTGGTATGATATGTCCCCTTTAAATAATTAATTTAAACAATTTAAATCAATAATTTAAACGCATAAAATAAAACCCCTTTTTAATTGATTTTCTCACCTGATCATTATTTGAATAAAAGTATTTCAATCATGCATTATTCAACAGACATGACTTCAGAAGCCACACAAGATAACTTGCTTTATATTATGAGCTTTCGTCTACACACACTTGGAGAGGTTTTCTGATTACAGAGATGCTCACTGTGATTCTATTGTTTCTCCAAAAATTGAAGGTGGATATTGTTTGCTAGAAAACTGACACAAATATTTCATATTTCAAATTTTAAAGTTGCATATTTTAGTACTTTATATCAAAATCGCCTTATTATTTTATGCTTTCATCAGTGCAGATCTTTCTTAACGATATTTATGGACATTTCAGGAAACCCATGCTGGTTCATGGCGGAGAAGAACTCCATATATAGAATCTAATTCAAACGTCTAACTCGGAAATGGAACATTTTAGAAGAAGTACATTTTCCCCATCATTGCATTTCTCCATCACGGCCTTTCCGCATCATTGCTTAAGAAATACACTGCTTAGGAAACTACATACACATAGACTCAACACCGCGACACATGCACGCTCGTACACACACGCAAACACACAAGCAAACACACACATGCACAGACACACACACACATACACCTGATGCTCAGAAACAAATGCACGCACCTACACACCTGCACATGCACTTACACAAATTCACAACACCACTCACACACACCACACACACGTACACACATGCACACACAACACAGACACACACTTACACACACACCCACACCCACCACACACCACACACACACACACACACACACATACACACACACACACACGGCGGTGCAGCGGCGGTGGGCTCACCAGTCTCTGGGTGGCAGGGTCCGTGCTGGTGGCAGGTGCAGGGGACGCAGTGCGCCAGCGGGCCGCCGCGAGGTGTCTCCCTGGTGAAGCCCGGCGCACAGGACTCACAGAGCCGGCCGGCGAAGCCCCGGAGACAGGAGCACACCTCCACCCAGGGGGCAGGAGCCAGAGGGGAGGAGGAGGACGAGGAGGGGATGGCAGCCGAGGCCAGGCGTACTCCAGAGAGCTGGGAGGTGTCTGCAGGGGGTGGGGTAAGGGGTGGGGTGGGTGGGTGGAGGAGGTGGAGAGAACCACATGGGAGTCAGACTAGAGAAGCTCTCGGTGGAGACGAGAGGTAAGAGACTAATAATAGAGGGTTTTGTACAGGCCTGTCTGGGGGTAATTTATCCCTGCGGCGCTTGTGGTGTGCGTGTGTGTGTGTGTGTGTGTGTGTGTGTGTGTGTGTGTGTGTGTGTGTGTGTGTACACCCAGGTGAGTGTGTGTGGGTGGAATGGGCGGTGATGTTTATTGTTAGCAGAGCGTTTAAGTATTTGTCATAGTTTGTTTAATTTGTTTGCTTGTACAGCTTGAATTAACAACTAATTTAACAAACACAAAAATAACAGTTACCCTCGAATAACAGCTACAAACAAATAGCTACAAACAGCAGTATCAACGCTCAAAAGCAAAACTAAACAATCCAATTACACAAACACATACAAACACACACACAGACACATAGAATTCCACCCTTCACTCCCAACACACACACACTGTTTCTGGACAGAACAGCTTTGATATAGGCAGTGAATGACGCACTGCAACAGTGGGGCGTGAAAGAGAGAGAGATAGATGGAGAGACAAAGGAGAGATGGAGAGGGAGGGTGATAGAGGAGAGAAGGAGGGAGACAGAGAGAGAGAGAGAAAGAGAGAGAGAGAGAGAGAGAGAGAGAGAGAGAGAGAGAGAGAGAGAGAGAGAGACAGAGACAGAGACAGAGACAGAGACAGAGACAGAGACAGAGAGAGACAGAGATGTGTGTTCCCTGGGGTCCTGGGGTCCATTCCTCCCTCATCCCTCATGAATAGTGATGAAGCAGAGAACTATACCTCACTCAACCAGAGAGCTTGCCAACAAACACACAACACAACACAAGTAGTGATCTGCCCGGCCTTCAGCTCCTCTAGGCTGTGTCCGACACATGCTTCACTGTGTGTGTGAGTGTGTGTGAGGAAGTGAGTGAGTGAGTGAGTGAGTGAGTCTTTCTGTCCGTAAGTATGTCTGTGTGCATATATGTGCCTTTTATCTGTGTTTGAATGTGTTCGGCTATATCTGCCTGTGTATGTGTGTCTGTAAGTGTGTAGATCTCCATGTCTGCCTGTGTGTGTGTTTGTCTATGTTTTTGTGTGTGTGAGCATGCACGTTTTATTGGGTTTTCTTGGCACACACAGAGGCAGGGCACACGACACAGAGAATGCTAACGTATCTATCTATGAAGTTTAATTCGGGAGACTGATCCAGAGGATAAGTGTGTGTTTGCAGGTGTGTGTGTGTGTGTGTGTGTGTGTGTGTGTGTGTGTGTGTGTGTGTGTGTGTGTGTGTGTGTGAGTGTGTGTGTGTGTGGGGCGGAGTGACATTGACCTTGACCCTGACCAGGTCCTAATGGCGGTGTGTCCCTCCTGTCCGTCTCTGATAAGCACCCCCTCATCTGCTGCTCAACCTGCTGTCATGATGTCAGCTTTGCCAATGAGGTGGTTTGTGAGCAATTAAAAGCAGACGCTGAACTCTGCATTTAAATTAATTCTGCGGCTGGTAACTCACTGAGAAGTCTCACCGACTCACTCTTCAGAAACCTCATTAGACCGTTTGTGATTTTAATTTCCTTCCGCGCAAAGGTCTCTCTCGGTTTGGGAGAAGGCTTTAAAGTTGCTTCTGGCTGTGAAGTTGCTTCTGTGGAGCGATTCACTTGAAACCGCTTCTTACAGTTCCTTGAAAGCCTCCAAAGGATTGGCTCTTTTGTCTGAGGAACTCTGCTCTCTCTTTATTGGGGCAGGAAGGTGGAGGAATAAGAAATGAAAGCAAAGTGAAATGCCCAGACTTTCCACACTATTATTAGACTATCTTAGTCTATGAAATAGATAGCCTTCGATACAAAACTTGTATCTGGAAACAACGAGGACATCAAAAAGTAAAAAACGGATTGGGGTTAAGGGAGAGATGAGTTGAGGAGAAAGGTTTAGGGGAAACACACATTCATTTCTGCAGTGCAGCCTGCTCTGAAACCCATCGTATAATGAGTGTAGGAGCTCGCTGGGGCCCCAACACAATCATTACCAGGGTGTTTACCTATGAAGCTGAAACGCACAGGCGTGTAGTTCTGTGTAAAAAAGCATACGAGAGGTATGTGCTTGCTGAGCTGTTTCCAGTTCTGTCCGGGTAGTGGAGGATTGTTCTGTGAGCCTCGTGCACGCTCACAGGAGTGTGCACGCTCGGTGTATGACTCAGCCGCGTTGAACCTCTAATAAGATATTTTAGCAAGCTGTTCACTCATCTCGGCGGTTTAATCCCACGTAATTCCCCTCCTCGCTGCCGAGCAACGTGGACGTCTTCCGATAAAGGCAGGAGCTATTCTAGGTTAAAATCAAAGATGTTTAAATAGCCTGAATCGGCATAAACTCTGAAAATAACAAGAGTAAAAACTGTGGGAGGTAATGAATGCAACAGAGTTTCTTTCACAGATTAAGAGGCATTTAGACACAGGAAAATTGAGATAACTAAATGTCTTCAATAACTAACGGACTGTCTCATTTATTTTAAATGGTTCTAACTTTTTGGCCAAATCGTTTTGGATGAGAGAAGCATCTATTGGAAGACGTTCATTGAGGACAGATTGTTTGGCAGCTCAGGAGTCTCAGTAGAGGGGCAACCTTTGCCAAGGAACCCATCTCCCTGACTCCTGTAATTCATCATCAGGACAGACCTGCATCACATGTGGTGCTTCAGCCTCACATCGGGAACAAAGCGGTGGCAAACGATTAAAAGTTATGCTCAAACCATGTCACAAAACTAGGTAAATGATTTTAGTAGAAAAAACATTGTAAAAAACAATCTAATTTGTGTTAAAGCTAGTTCCTTGAATAAAGGGACTAAACTTAAGGGTTAATATATGTGAAGTATCATCAATAATCAATTTCCTGAGTTGCATTTTGTCATTTTTGTGCCTCTCTTAAAACAGACTTTATGGGCTCTTAACATTAACAACGCACACTCCAGTCCCCTGGCCCAGCACACAAACAAACCCCCAGACACACACACAGACACACACGCACACATACACACACACACACACACACACACCACGGGGAAGATATAGACCTACAATTGTGTCCTCCTGCGTTGCTGATCTTGAAGGCTGTCAGGTTGTGAAGAAGATGGCGGAACTGGAAGGAGGAAACGGCGGGCCTGAACACCTCCGCCTCATGAAGCCTGGGGAGAGAAAAACAACGGATTACATTGAAATATTTCCACACAAGAAGTTCTCTTCCCAGCCATATTGACTAAGGTGATCGTCTGCTCTCCTGCATGCTAAGCAGCAGCGGCTATGCTGTTATGATACTAATACTGAGGGCAGAGAGAGAGAGCGAATTAATTTGTTTCGCAAATGCTGAAACTTTATTTAAATGTGTGAGGGTGTGTGTATAATGAATGCATATTTGTAACGCAGTGTGTGTGTGCAGATCTGTGTGTGTGTGTCTGTGTGCCCACCCATATGTCTCTCGGTGTGTGCGCTTGTGCAATACCTGTGTATGTGCATGTGTGTGTGTGTGTGTGTGTATTTACGTGCGTGCCTGTGTGTGTATTTGTGTGTGCTTGTGCATCTCCACGCTCACACACTCCCCCCTGTGTCCGTGCGCTCGCCATGGTAGGCTGAAATTGCATCGTAGGTTAATGTGCGGTGGCTCTGATTCATCAGCACTGCTTGTACTCCCTGGGAAGCTACGACCTGTCCTGTCCCTCCCTCCTTCCTCCTCCACCCTTCCTCCACCTTGTCTCCCACCCTCCACCACTTCCCCTCCATCGAAGTCCTCCTCTGGCCCCTCCTCCCGCCACCAACTCCCCCTCTCTCCCTCAACCACCTCCCCTCCCCCCTCTTCCTCCTCCCTTCCTCCTTCAACGTACCCCACTATCTCCCTCGTCCCTCCCTCCCTCCACGACCTCCCCCTCTCTCCCTCCCTCCACCACCTCCCCCTCTCTCCCTCCACTCCCCCCATCTCTCCCTCCCTCCACCACCTCCCCCTCTCTCCCTCCCTCCACCACCTCCCCCTCTCTCCCTCCCTCCCTCCACTCCCCCCCATCTCTCCCTCCCTCCCAGCACCTCCGCCTCTCTTCCTCCTCCCTTCCTCCTTCAACGTACCCCACTCTCTCCCTCGTCCCTCCCTCCCTCCACCACCTCCCCCCTCCCTTCCTCCACTCCCTCCCACTCGTCCCTCCATGCTCCACCCTGAGACGTGTGGGGGTGGGTGACACCCGGGCAACGCGGTGACAAACTGGGGGGCCCAGTAGCCCGGGTAATGGAGCTGGCCGGACGGCGATAAGCGGGCCGCGCCTGACAGTGAACAAACTGGCGCTCCTTGCTTTTCTTTATGCGGCGCTTGTGACACTTTTAATCAGCGGCAAGCAGAGCCGAGGAGGGCGGAGCCGAGCGGCGCTGTAATTAAGCTCTGTAGAGGATGAGGAGAGATCAACAGGGAAAGGAGACCCCGCAGAGGGCCGGCCACACACACTGGCTCACACACAGTGGCACACACACACACACACACACACACACAGACGTTTGTGATGAGCAGACACACACTTGCATCGACACACACACGCTGACTTACATAAACACACACACTAGGGATGAGCAGACACACTTGCACAGACACACGCACATTCACACACACATGCACACACAAACACACACGTGCATGGACAAAGACACTAAAGGTACGGCCACACTGAACGTGTTACGCGCGTTAGAGGCGTTGAAAATCAAACTTTTTGCATAGGGAACCATTGGTTTAGGCGCGTTACACGCGCTAAAGCAGCGCGTTAGGCGCGTTACATGCATTTTACCTACCTAAATAACGCGCCCAACGCACCAACGCGCGGAGTTCAAAAAATGTAACTTTTGACGCGCCAACGCGTGACATTAGCCGCGATAGCCAATCAGCGTTGAGCTTGACCTGATGTCACTGGCAGAGAGACGGAGGACGCACAGAAGCAGAGAGAACATGGACGACCAAGTCGTTGTTTCAGTGTGTGCTGAAACGATGAGGAGGTGGTGAAACTCACCCAGCTGTGAGCGCCTACGGAGGATGTCATGCACTAGAGTTTAGATTCTCTGCCCGAGCCCGAGCTGACCCGCGGGCCGGGTCGGGCCGATATTTCCCACCACTGTCCTCGGGCTGGGCCTTTGATCGAGCGTTTGTTTTTTTTTTTTTAAATCATTGCTTTATTGGCCTAATCTGAGGAGAAATCTATGCCATACACAGAAATATTATAGGCCTTTATTACACCGGTCTTCTCAATGCTGTGGAACGCTCCATTCACTTGCATGGGTAGTAGTCCGGTAACTTGCCAACCCCAGCGTCTTCGGTTGCTAAGCGACGTCAACGTCTTTGGCGGACTAGTTCTCAGCTGATCAACACTTTGAATGCTGGTAACGAATAAATTGTAAAAAGACACACCATGTGAAGTTATTTTTTCGTTTTGGCAAGTAGCCGTGTAATACATTTACATTTAGGGCATTTAGCAGACGCTTTTATCAAAAGCGACTAACAATAAGTGCATTTGTTACAATAAGTACATTTGTCATAAGAAGTGAAACAATATATCGCTGTCGGTACAGTAAAGATGTTCATAGAACCAAGTGCAAGCATTACAATCGCTAGGCTAACCCATTCCCCGTGTAAAGCAATGATAGCAGCTACTGTAGATGCTACACAGTTAAGTACCATGAATAAGTGCAATGTACAAGTGCCAGGACGTACAACATTCAATGGTGGCTGTGCATTGGTTTCTATGCAGAGTCGAGGTGAACTCTGAACAGGTGAGTTTTGAGTCTTTTGCGGAAGCTGGTGAGCGACTCTGCGATCCTGACATCGGTAGGGAGCTCATTCCACCACTGAGGTCCCGAAACAGAGAAAAGTTGTGACTTCGCTGATCGACCTTTGCTTGCTCTTAGCGATGGCGGTACCAGACGTCCAGCTGAGGTAGTTGAGCGGAGGGATCGAGCTGGGGTGTGTGGCTTTACTAATGCTTGGAGGTAGGCAGGGGCAGTTCCATCGACTGCCTTGTATGCCAGTACCATCATCTTGAATCTGATGCGAGCTATTACAGGGAGCCAGTGGAGGTCTCGGAAGAGGGGGGTTACATGTGAGAACTTTGGTAGGTTGAACACGAGGCGCGCTGCCGCATTCTGGATGCGCTGCAAGGGTTTAATCGCAGAGGCAGGGAGTCCAGCCAGGAGCGAGTTGCAGTAGTCGAGGCGGGAGATGACCAGTGATTGGACTAGAAGCTGAGCTGCTTCCCTTGTGAGGAAGGGCCGGATCCTGCGGATGTTGTAAAGTGCAAATATGCATGATCGGGCCACCACAGTGATGTTTGCGGTGCAGCATAACTGATTGTCCAACACTACACCAAGGTTTTTGGCAGTTGGAGAAGGAGATACAGTGATGTTCTCAACAGTGACCAGTAAGTCCATGTGTGGGCAATCTTTCCCTGGTATTAGGAGGAGCTCAGTCTTGTTGAGGTTAAGCCTCAGGTGATGGGCAGATGTCCAGGTGCTCACTTCAGTCAGACATTCAGATATGCGTGTTGCAATCAGGGCTTTGTCAGATGAGGGAAAAGAGAGAAATAGCTGAGTGTCGTCAGCATAGCAGTGATAGGAAAAGCCCCGGGATGTAATTACAGAGCCCAGAGATCTGGTGTAGAGGGAGAACAGAAGAGGCCCCAGTACAGAGCCTTGAGGGACACCTGTATCAAGCGTGCAAGGTTTGGACAAGGAGCCATTCCATGTTACCTGATAAGTGCGATTCATCAGGTAGGATGTGAACCAGGAAAGGGCAGATTCAGCTATGCCAAGTTCGGCGAGAGTGGCGAGGAGGATCTGGTGGTTCACAGTGTCAAATGCTGCAGACAAGTCAAGGAGAATGAGAACCGATGAGAGGGACGAGGCTCTGGCCGCACGGAGGGACTCAGTCACCGCGAGGAGAGCCATCTCAGTGGATTGTGCTTTTTGGAAGCCTAACTGGTGAGGGTCAAGCAGGTTGTTAGATGAGAGATAGGAGGACAGTTGGTTAGCGACGGCACGTTCCAATGTTTTAGAGAGGAATGAAAGAAGAGATAAAGGTCTGTAATTCTGGATGTCAGTGGTATCAAGGGTTGGTTTTTTGAGGAGAGGCTTTATTCTGGCAGTCTTGAAAGACGTTGGAACAATGCCAGAAGTGAGGGAGGAGTTAATAAGTGCGGTGAGAAATGGCAGGATATCGTTTGACACAGCCTGGAGGAGGGAGGAAGGGATAGTGTCAAGTGGGCAGGTGGTGGCATGGTTAGATGTTATAATTCTGTTGACCTCGTCTGAGGTAAGAGGGATGAATTGGGTAAAGACAGGTGGGGGTGAGGGAGGGAGGATGGTGGCAGTGATAAAAGAGGAGCTAATGTCCTTTACTTTCTGGGTAAAGTAGGTAACAAAGTCATCAGCAGTCAGGCAGGAAGGAGTAGGAGGGGAGGGAGGGTTGAGGAGGGAAGAGAACAAGGAAAACAGTTTCCTTGTTCCTTGTATACATTATCCCGTAATAAGCGGGATAATGTATAGAACGTCGCCGGTCATTATCGAAAATAAGACCCTTCAGGGCGAAGCAACAAACCTCCGCTCTGCGGGCTCATCTAGCTGCGTAGGCGCGTTCCACCGTGGACGTACGCGCCGCGGAACGGCTGCGAACTCTGCCCTGCGTCCATTTCCACCGAGCGCGTAACGGCAGCGTAGCGCTGCCTTGCGAGCCAGCTGTATTCACGCGAGATCACGAGATCACGTGATAATCCTAAACCTAATGTAGTCACCTTCCACTCCCAAAACTACTGCAATTAAATGCCAGGCTTTGTCCTTTCTGACATTGTCCTTAAAAAGGATAAAAAGGATGATTTATTTCATAAATTATTTTATGTTGCTCCACTTCGACAATCAGTCACTCGTCGTCCATTTTGCCAACCCTCTGAGACCCTTTGATTGATTGACTGCTGACCTGGTTCCACCGGTCATGACGTAATGTTGATATGAAGTTGTGATAGGCTACATGAGCTGAGTATTGTGTTTTATTTTGAAAATTGACCGGATGCTCTATGGCTTTTACTTTTTCACTTCCTGCCTGGCTCGATCTACTCTGTTGAAATTGACGCGGTTCAGCAACGGCTTGCGTCAAAAATAGGAAGTACTGCGGAAAGATAGCGCCTGGGTGCTATCTTTCTGCAGGAGCGGAAAGATAGCAGGAGCGTCCGCAGTGCTGAGACGTTCCGCAGTGCGCCCGGTGGAAATGGTTTCATTGATTAGAGTGGCAGCGATTAGCAGCAGTGACCGTGGCGCTTCCGTCCCCAGTGGAAATGAGGCTTTAGGCGCGTTGAACCATTTTTGTCACACACAATGATCAAGCGTCAGGTTAGGCGCGTTACGCGCACAATCATCACACACAAGCTTGCTTGCATAGACACACATGCCCATACACACACACATCGACATATATAGACATACACACTTTCAAAGACACACACACACACATTTTTTGACCACCGCATGTACGCACGCATGCACACAAACACAGACACACACACACACACACACACAAATGCATGCGATATGCACACACACACACACACACACACACACACACACACACACACACACACACACACACACACACACACACACACACACACACACACACACACACACACACACATTAAACAGATAGGGAAAGTTAAAAGATGTGTGTGAGAAAGAGGAAGTAAATATCCTCTCAGTGATGGAGAAATGAATTGTGTACTTAATCTATGTAAGTCTGTGCATAATTCTTTCATGTCTCTAGTTTTGATGTCACCTGTTTAGCAAATAAAATCACTCCCAGATGTGTGTACACATCTGAATGTATCTATATATCTGGTTTGTTGGTTGAATGAGTGTGTACGTGTGGGAAGGTCTTTTAGGCCATGAAAGACATTATTCCAACCCAACTTGCATATATAAATACACTTTTGTACAAACTCATTATACACACAATACTGAAAACCTCCAACACAAACATACACAAAGTGAGGTGCTTTCATGTTAATACTGAAATGAGCCATGTACACTATATACCTGAATACCTCGTAGGAAAAGCTGCCCAACATGCTACTGAAATGGCTCATATGTTCAGCAGAAGTATTGTGAAAACCCTTTAAATAAATGATTTAAAGGCTTTCACACAAACAATTGAAAGATAAAGCTGAAATGCTTTCATATAGTATACAACTAAAGTAACCTTTTACATTATACGATGGAAGTATGTGAAAGCATTTCACTTCATAATGTGTGAGGTTTTCAGTATAGTTTATGAATGAGTTTGGTCTCATATATGTATTGAGAGCAAAAGTGCAGGGTAAGTTTGAATCACGTCCCCTAACAGCCAATCATACGAGTGAGTGTTGATGACTATATACAGTGGGGCAAAAAAGTATTTAGTCAGCCACCAATTGTGCAAGTTCTCCCACTTAAAAAGATGAGAGAGACCTGTAATTTTCATCATAGGTAAACCTCAGCTATGAGAGACAAAATGAAAAGAAAAAACACAGAAAATCACATTGTCTGATTTTTAAAGAATTTATTTGCAAATTATGGTGGAAAATAAGTATTTGGTCAATAACAAAAGGTCATCTCAATACTTTGTTACATGCCCTTTGTTGGCAATGACAGAGGTCAAACGTTTTCTGTAAGTCTTTACAAGGTTTTCACACACTGCTGCTGGTATTTTGGCCCATTCCTCCATGCAGATCTCCTCTACAGCAGTGATGTTTTTGGGCCTTCGCTGGGCAACACGGACTTTCAACTCCCTCCAAAGATTTTCTATGGGGTTGAGATCTGGAGACTGGCTAGGCCACTCCAGGACCTTGAAATGCTTCTTATGAAGCCACTCCTTCGTTGCCCGGGCGGTGTGTTTGGGGTCATTGTCATGCTGAAAGACCCATCCACGTTTCATCTTCAGTGCCCTTGCTGATGGAAGGAGGTTTTCACTCAAAATCTCACGATACATGGCCCCATTCATTCTTTCCGTCACACGGATCAGACGTCCTGGTCCCTTGGCAGAAAAACAGCCCCAAAGCATGATGTTTCCACCCCCATGCTTCACTGTAGGTATGGTGATCTTTGGATGCAACTCAGCATTCTTTCTCCTCCAAACACGACAAGTTGAGTTTTTACCAAACAGTTCTATTTTTGTTTCATCTGACCATATGACATTCTCCCAATCCTGTTCTGGATCATCCAAATGCTCTCTAGCAAACTTCAAACGGGCCAGGACATGCACTGGCTTTAGCAGGGGCACACGTCTGGCACTGCAGGATTTGAGTCCCTGGCGGCGTAGTGTGTTAGTGATGGTAGCCTTTGTTACTTTGCTCCCAGCTCTCTGGAGGTCATTCACTAGGTCCCCCCGTGTGGTTCTGGGATTTTTGTTCACCGTTCTTGTGATCATTTTGACCCCACAGGGTGAGATCTTGCGTGGAGCCCCAGATTGAGGGAGATTATCAGTGGTCTTGTATGTATTCCATTTTCTAATAATTGCTCCCACAGTTGATTTCTTCACACCAAGCTGCTTACCTATTGCAGATTCAGACTTCCCAGCATGGTGCAGGTCTACAATTGTGTTTCTGGTGTCCTTTGACAGCTCTTTGGTCTTGGCCATAGTGGAGTTTGGAGTGTGACTGTTTGAGGTTGTGGACAGGTGTCTTTTATACTGATAAGGAGTTCAAACAGGTGCCATTAATACAGGTAAACAGCCTCTTAAAGAAGAAGTTACAGGTCTGTGACAGCCAGAAATCTTGCTGGTTTGTAGGTGACCAAATACTTATTTTCCACCATAATTTGCAAATAAATTCTTAAAAAATCAGACAATGTGATTTTCTGGATTTTTTTTTTTCATTTTGTCTCTCATAGCTGAGGTTTACCTATGATGAAAATTACAGGCCTCTCTCGTCTTTTTAAGTGGGAGAACTTGCACAATTGGTGGCTGACTAAATACTTTTTTGCCCCACTGTATATAGACAGACAAACACACATACACACACAGACACTCAGATGTGTATGCATGTCTATATACGTGTGTGTGTGAGAAAATGTGCGCGTATGTGTGCGCTGTACGTAGCCGCGTGTGTCTGTGACAGCGAAGGATCCGAGGCCCTCTAATAACATCTGTAGAGCTCTTCCCGGAGAGAGGGTCCTTAATGACAGTCATTGTCCCCGGGGGCCCTGGTGCACTTATACTGAGCGAGGGAGAAGCCAAGTGGGGCCCTTCTCCTCCTCCCTCTTCCTCCCTCCTCCTCCCTCTTCCTCCATCCTTCTCCTCCTCTGCTTCCTCCCTCCTCCTCTCCCTCCCTCTTCCTCCTTCTCCTCCTCCTCCTCTTCCTCCCTCTTCCGTCATCCTCCTCTTCCTCCTCCTCCTCCTCCTCCTCATCCACCTCTTCCTCCCTCTAACCCCTGCTCCTTCTCCCCCTCCTTTTCCTCCTCCTGCTCTTCACCCTCTTACTCCCTCCTCCTCTTCCTCCTCCTCCTCCTCCTCCTCCCTCTTCCTCCTCCTCCTCCACCTCTTCTGCCCAGTGTCATGGCGGCTGGGAGGTATTGGGGTGTTGGGGGGGGGGACTCATTAGCTGTGTGAATTCACCAGTGAGAACAGGAGGACAGGCTGTCACTGAAGCCAGAAGGCAGTTTCCTAGAAGTGAAAAGAAAAGATGTGTACACATATGGGGCCGACGGCCCCCCAGAGCGGTGACAGCCAACCCCCCTCCCCCCTCCCCATATTGTAGATAAAACCATGTGGACATGCAAGAGCTTTGCACATGTCATGTATGGGCGATGGCTTGGGGTCCACAGGGATGTTCTCAAAGAGAGGTTGTAGACAGCTGGTCGCTATCGCAAAGTAAACTTGATTCAGGAGTCCTGATAAGACAAGTATGGTGAAATACTTATCTTCTTATTGATAAATCTTATAAGGATTCTGTGTTTGGACATAGTATCCATAGCAACCATGTGTTGTCCATAGCAACAGTCTGCTCTACAGACATAAAAGCCTGAATGCCGTTATGGAGCCATCCCATTATTGAACCAAGCTGGGTGATACATGATGTCGTATCGCAGTAGGGGCTTCCCTATTAGGCTGGGAACACAAGTCATAGCGTCATCCTCAAACGTGATATTGTTCTTGGACCACCCAAGCTCTACGTCTGTGAAAACCTGGGGACCTCAGTGACCGAGAAACTCTATCCTCCCAGTTCTAGTTAAAGACGGCTGATAACCGAGATGTGCAATCAAATGGCATCACGCATCGATCCCGACGCAGGCTGCAGCACTGCCTGCTTAATATAAAACCTTTATGACTCGGTATCAGCACTTGAACGGCCTGTTACTACACATCTCATTACCTATATCCTACAACACAAATTATTTTACAATAAGCATAATGCAATTTAGAGGCAAGGACATCCTTCTGGTGATAAAAATGATTGACTGCAGTAATGAGCCAAGAGTAAACTAATCCATGGTAAGCTGTGCTCTATGCTATAAACTGTATGAATGCTGGATAGTCAACAGCAGTTTAGCCAATCCTTCAAGTAAATGTTGATGACTATGTATATAGACAGACACACATACACATACAGGCACTCAGATGTGTATGCATGTCTATTTGTATGTGTGTGTGTGTGTGCGTGTGTGTGAGTATATGTGCTGTACAGCAGTGCTGCTGTTCCCCTGCTATGTCGCTCTGAGCATGTGGAGGCCTTCAGATCCAGGTGTTCCCTGCCCTGTAGGTATGACGATCTCCAAGGTCTCTCTCTCTCTCTCTCTCGCTCTCTCTCTCTCTCCCCACCCCCACCACACCAACCACCACCACTACCCCCACCCCCACCACCTCCTGCTGGTGGTGCCATGGCAACCTCGTCCCTAGATGACCTTATCCAGACGTAGTCAATCTGATCCCCCCCACCCCCATTGTTGTTCCTATGATACGGTCCAGTGCTCTATCAAACATCTGTTAGACCCCACCTCTGATGACGGACCCCCTGTCCTCACACCACCCACCCTCCCTCCTTCTGCTCTCCCACCCCCTCCCAGCAGCAGACTAATGGAACTCTCCCCCTGATAGCCATGTACACAAAAATATGAAATGCTGCACCTTGTGTTTTTTTATTTCCGATTTCAATTTCCTTTTTCCTTCTTCATTCTCGCCTGATGCCCCTGATGACTCACACATACCACACAAACACACACACACACATGCCCGCACACCGTGCACACACACACACGTGTGCATGCACACCGTGCAAACACACACACAACCGCATGAACACACACCGTGCACACATACGCACGACCATCCATCCACATACCTGACAGCAAAGGTGTGTACGGGTGCTCTGCCAAGCGATGATGAAGATGATGATGACGGCGGCGTCAGCGGGGGTAGGTCGGCCGACAAGCGGAGGGCCCCCCCGTCCAACCCGCCCCCCTCCAGCAGCACCGTGACGCGGCCGGGAAGTAGATCGGGCGTCTCGGAGGTGAAGGTGAAGTAGATGAGGTGGCCGTAGCTGTTGATCTGGTTCCCTAGGAACTTGTCTGGAGGAACAGATGGTGGGAGGGGAGGAGAGGGGGGGATGATTAGCGGAGTGAATGGGTCTGGCGCCGGCTCCTAGCGCTCTGTCGCTACCATAGCTCTTCTAGTGCCAGGCCGCGGAGGACAGTGCGGCGCGACGCGACGTGACGCGGGTTATCGGCGTGTTTTCATTGGGAGACGGGCTACCCTCACGCTGTTGCTGTTGTTGTCAGGTCTGAGCTTCAGGGCCCAAATAGAAAGGTGGGTAAATACTCAGTCTCAATGAACGCATTGGAAAATAGATCAATAAGAACAGGAAGAGAAGGAAAACTAGTATGTGTAAGATTAAGGGTTATTCCCAGATTAACCCGTCCACAAGTTTGTTTTAAAGTAAAGTAAATGAACGAATTGAAAACAAGCAAATTACAGGATTAGGATAATAACACAGGGAAAAATGGATCAATCCTATTAAAATAATTATGTTAAGTTGCCTCTTTAGGATAAGAATATAAGAAATCAGGGGTTTGGTTTGGGCTGTCAGCCTGCACTCAGAGCACCCTCAAACCAAGGTCAAAGCGTCTTGTTGTGTGTGATGAAGAGCAGACCAAACTGTGGGCTGGTGTGCTGTCATATCCTTTTTTCCTGCTCCTCCCTCGTCTTTCCTTCCCGGCTCATGAGTGAGAGGATGGGCAGAACTGACAGCTTGCATGCTTGGTTGCCATCATGCTTTTGAACGTAATTGTGTGTGAAGTACATCCTGAGCCGTCCTGGTGCTGCGAGGATGTGTGTGTTTGTGTGTGCGCGTGTGGGCTGGGGGACTGTGTGTGTGCGTGTAGTTGCGCGTGTGCGTGCGTGTGTGTGTGTGTGTGTGTGTGTGTGCGTATGTATGTGTGACTGTGTGTCAGGGGGTGTGTGTGTGCGTTTGTGTGTTAAGGGATGTGTTTGTCAGTGTGTGTGTGTTTCAATGTTTACGCATGTATGTATGTTTTTGTGTGTTTGTTTGTGTGCGTGTGCATGTGTGCGTGCTTGTGCATGTGCGTGTGTGTGTATGTGCATGCATGTGTGTGTGGGTAGGTTAGGCGTTCTCAGCATCCTTCCCGGCAACAGTCACTAATGCGCTACCAGGCTCAGTTCATCCTCTTTCCTGTTTCCTTTTGATGTCCACACCACATCCCCTCACCAGACCCCCTCCAACACCCACCCAACCCCCTGCAGTGAAGCGGAGGAGTTTCACACTTGACCGGTAATTGCTTCACGGTGCCCCCCCCGGGTTTGTGAAGGCAGAAGCGGGCATTGGGTGTGTCTTTGGCGTCTCATTGTTTGATGATTCGGAGGCTTCCACCATCCATCACCACCATCTTGTTTGATTTACTATTTGGGAGCGCTGAACTGTGAAACTCGTGAATTGCGAAAAGTGCTCTTGCTTTTGCACTTATGCTGACCTTTATTCACTTATTCTTTCTTATTCTTATTTTCAGGGTTTGTTGCTTGACGAAGGGTACAGCACTAACTTGCAAAATTACAATTTGGATTCAAGCAATCATAGTTCAACCTGAAAACTCGACTGCTTGCTAAATTCTCCTTGTTTAGCTCCGGGCTGTCGAGTTTCTTGCCAGCGGTATAAACACAGACCGTTAAGCATTATGCTAACATTGCTCTCACAAACCAAACATTACAACACCTACACGTTTCCCTTCCAACTTAACGTCATTTTCTATTCTTCTCTTAATATTTATATGTGTAGTTTACTGCAATGGGTTAGGGTTTGCATGATGGTCTATCCCATATTTCTATTGTAATTTCAATTAAGTTAAGCATTTTCACTCCCATTGACCCACTATGACTTGATAGCTATGTGTTTTTAGGGTGTAGGTAGGGTTTAGGGTTTGAGGTTTATGATTTCAGGTTTAGGGTTTGAGGTTTCTTGCTCAGCCGTGCCTCCAGGTAGATTGTGAAACGGGGCTACTGGAAAACATTTATCAGTGGAAATAGTTACTGCAGAGGTTTCATTTGTTTCATCCATTCAATCCTCTCTTCCTGCCTTGTTTCCGGGCTGAACTGGCTGGTGTGCTGTAAAGGTGGATGATTCACAGTACGCTCCCCATGAACGACAGATGATATCGCTACGGCAACAGAGGAGCAGTGAGGCAGCACAGCGCCACACCGTGTTGACGTTTTAACACAGAGAAGAGTCAACACACAAAAAAGAGCCTTTGACGTTTCAATGGTGGCATTTCTAATCAGTGCCAAAGAGCTCGCAGCTGTGGCCTCTGTGTGTGAATGCCGTCAGTCTGCACCAGAATAAACTGAACATGAACGGCCTCACGCCACTCATAAGAGGGCCAGGGGAGTCGGTCCGTGCGTCGCCCCGCTCCTCCACGCATTGATCCATCTCATACCACAAATGGGAGGAAAAGAAAATGTTTAACCACCTTCAAGTAAGAGTGTACCTCCGTCATCCCCTGCCTTAGTGTCTGTGTGTCTGTCTGTATGTGTGCCTGCATGTGTGTGAATTACTCTCTTTGAATCTCTCCCTGTGGGCCACACAGCTTGAGTCTCCCGTCTCCTTGTGACCTTTTTTGTGTCGGCACTGTGTGCTGTGCGTCCAGAGGGGTGTGTGTATGTGTGTGTGCTTGCGTGTGCTTGTGTGTGTGTAACGGCGCGGGCATGTGTGTGCATGTGTATGTGTATGTGTGTGTGTGTGTGTACATGCGCATGCGTGTGCTTGTGTTTTGTGCGTCTGTGTTATGTTTGGTGTGTGTGTGCCTGTGCGTGTGCCTGCATGTGTGTGTGTATAGAGGTGTTTGTGTGTGTGTGTGTAAATGTGTGTGCGCGTGCATGTGGGTGTGCATGTGTGTGTGTGTGTGTATATGTGTGTTGGCGAGCGTTTGCCTGTGCATGTGCCTGTGCGTGTGCCTGCTGTGTGTTTATACAGATGTGTGTGAATGTATAGAAATAGCATGAGGCGTCAGCCTCCATCCACACTTCTTATTTTTAGCCGCCCAGCTTAAAGGAGCAAAGCAGGAACAGGACAGCTGGCATCCCGGTGCTACTACACCTTGTTCTCTCTCGCGCTGGTCTTACAACCGGGTTTGCTCAAATGACCTTCGACCCTTCCAAGCTCCCGTTTTAAACGAACCCCGTCACAGCCCCGTCCCGCTCTTGGACATCTGCTGGGCGGCGGGGAGGGTTTGGTGGAGCTGAGGCTATCAATATTTGGAGGGGTGGAGGTCCAAGTCCTCGCTCCAACCCAATTGAATCAAGTCCATTTCAATTACACTCTGGTCGCGGCGTCCAACAACCGCTCTCTGTGTGGGGGACGGAGACGGGGACGGGGACGGGGACGGGGGCTGGGGAGAGGGGGGGCTGGCATTGATCCCCTGCGTTCTTAGAGCGAAGGGGCTGGATGGACACATTTTATTCAAGTTAAAAATCACTCATACCGGTTTGGTGATGTCCCCAGCACATTCCACGCGGCAATGGGAATAATCCTGTGCCAGGGATTTAATTAGATAGAATTTGATTCAATTAGAAGACAGCGGTACCACCTGTTACAGGTTTTAAAGAAAAAGCTGCTCCCACGTAATTCACCAGGTTCCGCCCCCCAGACTGCCAGCATCAACAAGCCAGCAGCCAAGAGTTGAAATGTTTCTGCGGCTCTGGATGGAGAGTCTGTTTGGGAGAATGCGCAGATTGATTTAGTGTTTTGTGCCTCTACTGCTATGGATTTCCTTTGATGGCGAAAAAGTGTTAACGCTGGACTTTATTTACTTCCTCTTTGGCACTGTCGCCTCATACGGACGTTTCAAGGAAACTAAATATGAAGGCTTGAGTTAATCGAAGAGGTTGAATTCGGGCCAAGATCCGGGCGGGGCTCTGTGACTTAGTCTAGTCTGTAGTGGTATATCGTCCCATCGTCTCCAAGAGTCACCATGCAGCTCTCTGTTATTTTGTGAGCCTCAGAACTATAAGAAGGTTGGGATCTGACCAATAGGGTGGCAGAGTGTGGTGTGAAGGGGGCGTGGCTTAACGTGGCGGCTCAATCGGGGGCACAGATGCAGCTGTGGGAGGTGAGCATAATCAGCAGCAGGACCTGGTTACTTACTGTGTGACTGTGTGCCCTCTCCTACAGTGAGGTATGTCCTGGTCCTTTCAGTTGCTGTGTAGACGTTAAGATAATCGTCCATTGTGTCTGTGGAGGTCGGGCACTTGTGTCCCCTCCCCCGCTGCAATCAGTTATTACTTGATCAACCGCTGTGGCCTTCATTTTGGACACTACATGGTGTTATGGACAAAGAACGACCATAAGAATACCAGGCTGGCCTTGTCAGGTATTCATATATTTCAGGACATTCACACTCAATGCCCGTCCCCTCATACACAGACACACACACACACACACACACACACACACACACTCTCTAAGCAGGCGGCCATTCTTGCGTCCTTCGTGCGTAGGAGGAACTCACAGCTGTCTGTTCTATATCGTCACTCCTCTCTGCACCACTCAACTCTCCTCATACCTCCCTTCTTTCTCCTCCTGCTCCTCCTCCCTTTGTCCTCCTCCCCATCCCCCCTCCCTCCTCCTCATCCCTCCCTTCCTCCTCCTCCTCCTCCATCTCCTCCTCCCTTCGTTCTCATCCCTCCTCCTCCATCTCCTCCTCCCTTTGTCCGCCTCATCAAACCTCCTCTTCCCTTCCTCCCTCCTCCTCCTCCTTCTCCATCTCCTCCTCCCTTCGTCCTCCACCTCATCCCTCCTCCTGCTCTATCTTCTCATTCCTACCTTCCTCCTCCTCCTCCTCCTCCTCATCCTCCTCCTCCTCCTCTCTCCCTCCCTCCTCCTGTCTGATGGTGTGGCAGGCTGGCTGGTGGGGCTTTGGGACAGAGTTGGGACCAGGCAGCTCTCATGTCGAATGAGTTTCTGGGCTGCCATCGCCGCTCCAATCACAGTGACAGTTAACCTGGAGCCTGGCCCGGCCTGCCACTCATCTTCCTCGCCAATGCACCGAGGGGGATTACGCTCTGTTCAGCGTCTGGTCTGACGGTCTATCGGTCTGTCTGTCTGTGTGTCTGTCTGCTCAGTCTGCCCCCTCCCACAAAGAGCAGCTGCCAGCAGCCCGAATAAACCCCAGGACCCGGACCCATGCCGGGCCACTTGACCTTCCGCTGGTCACCGAGAAATATTTCTTCATTTTATTGCTTTTCCCTTACTTTTCCCTTCCTTCTTTTTTCTTTCTTTTTTTTTCTTTCTCTCTCCCTGCATTCTTTCCTTTTCCTATCCATCTCTATGCTTCCTTTTTTCCTTCCTTCCTTCCTTCATTTGATCTATCTTCCCTCCCCCCTTCCCCACCTTTCCTCCTTCCATCCTTCCCCTTCCTCTCCTCCTGCCTTACCCACCCTACATCAGGGGTGTTCCACGTGGTGGGTCGCTGCTGGCCTGGAGGGAGGAAGGCCTGGAGGGAGAGGGTCCTGGAGGGAGTTAGAGGGACAGGCCTGGAGCAATATAAATGATAGCCGGAGAGGGGCGAAGACTCGGCTTTTCATCCACTGGATTAGAGAGCGGCTCTGAAGAGGGGTCAAACCAACAGTTTTTGCGGCGGCGAGGGGGCGAGGTCCTCCGGGTGCCTCTGTAATGAGCTGTCAGCGCTGCTCAGGTGAAATGCGCTTGTGTGATCCCACCGTGCTGCGGTCGCAGTGCGGGCCACCATCATTCTCTGGACCTCGAAGCACGTCTCTACCAGCGTAGCGGACGGGGGAGGACGTGTGCGTTCCACGGAGAGGAGCGTGTCATGGGCAACTGACAACATGCAGAGAGAAGGGCTGACATACTAGCTCACACACATGAACACACATACAGCCACACTAGAAACGAGACTCCAAACACATGCAAACAATGACACATGTACACACAGACGTGCAGACAGGCTAGATAAAAAACATGCGCGCAAATACACCCACACAGACACACTTATTCAGCTTGCATACATAACAAATCATACTCACAAGTTATGTCACACAAATGCGTACACAAAAATGCACCTATCCACACATGCAGACACACACAAGCGCGAAACACCCACACAGACACACGTGCCCATGCATTCACACGTTCACACTAAACAGGTCACGTGAAGCAAAAAGTAAGAAGCGGTAGAATAGGCAGTCTCAAAGATGGCAGTGGAAATCTATGTAATGACCCTCATTTCACCATTAAGGCGAAGAGACTATTTCCAATAGTGGGAGAGTCAAGGTCACGTTGAGAAATGACATCATATTAGGCATGGCAGAAATGAGGGAAACGGTGGAACTGAAAAATCTTGCTGCAATTTCTTCTGGAGCTGAGCGCAAGACTAAGAAGCCAGGACAGAATCCCCCTCCCTTTCCAAACGTCTCTGAAGAACGTTAACCGAGTGTTAACCGTGTTTATGTCCACTTTGTTGACGGATAAATCCCGCCACACCGCACAGATTTGACAAATACATTCTGAATATCGCTAAAATTAAATTCCTGTATGTGCGTCGAATGTGGCGTTGTCACTCAGAATTATTTACTTGCTTTGGTGACGAGGCAGCATGTAGGGATTACAGTACGGGGAAATACAAATTATAAGTTAAAAGAAGGAGGGAAGAGGAGGAACAAAAATAAGCCGGGAAAGGAGTGAATTGTAGGGAACGCTACCTAATCTTTAAACTAACTGAATGCATGCGAAGGCAAAAGGAGGGGGAAATTAGAGCATTAAAAGGGGATGGTAGGCAGTGGATCCCTGCATTTTATTATTCAGAGAACAACAACAAAAGCGAGGGCTGCACAAAGGAGATAAGCAGCGGACAGCGGGCGGCAGTGGGCCGGCCGGGGCTCAGTAATCTGGCTTCTATGGACCGCAGAGACGCTGGAGTTACGCGCCAACAGACTCTGATGTACATATAGATCATTTATATGTATGTATAGAGATTCATATTGGTATGCCAACACACACACTTAAATCCATTTACTGACATGGCATGCACTTACGGGCGTCAGGTTATCTGCACTAAAGCAATCGAGAGCAGACACCCACCATCCCGGTCTCAGCCCACTTTACGCTGAATGCGGGAGGATGAAAATGAACTCCAGAATGATGTGTGACCCCTTTTGCACTCAACTCACTTCCTCTTTCTGACGTTTTTTTTTTCCGATGCCAGTTCCATACTTAAAATAGAAAAAGCAAAGGAACACTGGACTCCTAAATGGAGTTTGTTCTCTCTGTGATCGCACATGAAGCCTTTAGGATTCACCGTTAATGACATTGGTCGAGGTTTGGCTACTGGCTGCCGGGCGGTGAGGGGCCAGGGTAGGAAGAAGGTGAAGGGGGGGGGGGGGGGGGGGGGGGGGGGTGTTGAGGCTATTCCCCCCCAGCCCCCCAACTCCCATCCCCCTGCCCTCTGAAACAGACTTAGCGAAGACAGAAGCAGCCGGGCCAATTTCGGGGGGACTTTGTTGCTCCTCCAACATGGCAGCGACCCATCCAATTCCATCAGGCCTCCCGCTGCTGGGGCCGCTGATATAGAACCGGGGAGGGGTTGGAGGGGGGGAGCGCCGAGGGGGGTGCTAAGTCCTGTAGCTGGGCCAGCTTATTCCCTTATCTCCTAATGGCCTGATAAGGGCTTTTTGGGGAGGGGGGCAGGAAATAAAAAAATGGTGTCAGTGTATAACTATAACCTCAAGTGGGACCCGGCCCGAAAGGGCCCCGGATTCCTCTGGCCAGTGGAAACAACATATGCTTATTATGGGCTGTGCACGAAGAGCTGGTGATATATGACTCATGTCGGCTGCCAGGGAGGTTTTTCACTGGGGGGGGGGGGCGGGGTCCCCTTGTGACGGGATGCCTGGAACGAGGCGGCGTCGATGTGCATTATTGGGGACTTTGGTCTCATGGGTTTAGCAGTGAAAGAGAGGGACGCATGTTCTCTTGTTTCAGTCCTTCTCCCTCTCATCTCACTCCAGGACTGGTAACCAGTGAGCCCAGAAAATAGAATGTGGCGAGGATGGAAATTGCATCGCAGTTGACCAGATTACTGCCACAAAACATCACCCTCTCTCAGCCATGCATCCAGAAGAAGTTGCATGTGTGTGTGTGTGTGTGTGTGTTTTTGCTTTTGTGCGTGTGTGTGTGTGTGTGTCTGTGTGTGTGTATGTAGGCGTGCACGTGTTACTGCATGCGTGCATGCATATGTGCGCGCGTGTGTGCGTTTGTGTGTGTGTGTGTGTGTGTGTGTGTGTGTGTGTGACCCACCTGGGGCCTTGTAGAAGCCGGTGTCGTGCTCATCCAGAGGCAGTAGGTAGACCTCCCCTTCCTTCCAGAGCAGCGGATACTGCTGCCCTCCAGAGAACTCCCCCAGCCAGCCGTCCTGGTCTGGAAGCACAGGGCAGAGACATAAGGTTCCGCAGGGGAACTTCCACATACTTGTTTAAAAAAATTGCAATCCTAACAATTGTAAAGGTTTAAGAAGAAACTGATACCATAGGTTCCTTAGGAGCAGGTGCGAGGGGCGTGGTCAAACACTATCAAAACCCAGGTCACGCTCACTTGAGCTAGGGTGCCTAGTAGGGGTGTAACGATACATGTATTCGTATTGAACCGAATCGGTACGAACGTCACGGTTCGGTGCATGGATTTACACAGAGAATACACAGTATAAAATTTAATAAAACTGGCGTGCAAATTAATTAATGTAATGCGGACTAATGATAGATACGCGAGTTCTTCAGGGACAACTAGTGGCGCGTTTCCACCAGAGGGTGCGGGTCGGTTCAGTTCTCTAAGGTGCGGCACGGATCGCGTTTCCACCTCCAAAAGTGGGCGTGACCCGGACTGAGCCGTATTGAGCCGTTCTCGTCTCGCTGTACTCCTCCGTTGGGGTAGCCTACTGAGCATGGACCTATTAATACTGAGACGCCTGAAAGGGTGGCGGCAAGTTCGAGCTACAGACGTTGTTCGTTGATTGGTCGACAGAATCGCACTTCCGTGAGACAGGGGGTTTATAGCAAACAAACACATTATCCGCGAGGTATTTCTGGACAACGGCGAAAGCTTTGTTTATTAAAGAAAATGTCACAGAAAAGTTTGCCGTCCTTCTTGGACGTCCTACATTGTTGATCTTTGTTCATTGTGCGCGTCTTTTTCATTGGATTTATTAGCCGGCTACACTGTTTCGGGCTGCTATGAGGTCACGATGCTAAAGTACCGGTTTAACCCCCCCCACCATAAGGGTACTGTCGGCGGTGGAAACGCGAGCCGTAACTGAGCTGCGCCGAAACGCACTTCACTACTCCACCAAGCCGCACCGAACCGACCCTCACCCTCCGGTGGAAATGTGCTAATTCTGTGTACTTTGCACTTTTATAAATAAGACATGCGGCATTTTCAGTTTTATAACTGATTTATCTATCTTTATATTTGTCTTATTTTGTTTACAAGTTACGGATGGAGTCTTTAGATGATGTGGAATACTTATTGTTTACTGTTTACATCTTAGATTACACAGTTCAGTCTGTTGCAGCTAGCTCAGGGGAGAGACTGTATGACACTAGGTGGTACAACCTGAGACATAATGAAAAAGAATTGCCTTCTGCATTTTTGTTCTTTCTTTTCCCTTCATTGTACCGAACTCGTACTGAACCGTGATGTCTGAACCGAGGTATGAACCGAACCGTGACTTCAGTGTACCGTTACACCCCTAGTGCCTAGCCAACAGAAAACCACCACTCTGGAAGTAGCATTCTCTTGTACTTTACAGATCATTTCCCCCATTTTGACCAACTTTATACATTTGGTCAGAAAACCGAACACAGAAATGTTCTCAACAGTTGTAAGACTTTCCAACTGAAAAAGTGATTCTCGACTTGAATCACTCTTTAATAATGAATGTCTTGAACAATATCCACACGAGTGAGATGGGAAACAAAGGCAACATTGGGGTTATATACGTGCTTTTTTATCTATCTATCTCTATCTCTCTCTCGCTCTCTCTCGCTCTCTCTCTCTCTCTCTCTCTCTCTCTCTCTCTCTCTCTCGCGCTCCCTCCCTCCCTCCCTCCCTCCCTCCCTCCCTCGCTCCATCCATCCATCTATCTATCTATCTATCTATCTATCTATCTATCTATCTATCTATCTATCTATCTATCTATCTATCTATCTATCTATCTATCCATCTATATATATATTCTCCTGGCTTTGAGTGGAGCTGGACCTTGGTGAAAGTGAGAGGTGATGTTGATGGCTCCATGCTGGGTGGAGGCAGAGCAGGCCAGAGAGTGTCCGAAGCAGAAGCAGGCCTGGCACCCTGCTGGGCTGGCCTGCTGCAGGTGGAAGAAGCCCGGCTTGCATCTACAAGCAGAAACACGAGAGATAGTACACAAAGATATACGGTTACATAAACACATCCAAACAACCACAGAGTCACACAAGCACACACACACATAAACACATACACAACCGCACGCATGCATGCACACACACACATACACGCAGACACACACGCACGCACGCACGCAGGCACACACAGGCGCACACACAGACACACACACACAGGCGCACACATGCATACACACACACATACACATAAAGACACACAGTTACGCAAACACTATCAAAAAAACACAGTCATATAAACACACACATACACACCTAGACACACAGTCAAACACACACACACATACACACACAAACACACACACACACACACACACACGCACACAGTCATACACACATACAATCATTTACATACAAATAGACCCCTCACACCACCACCGTGGTGACAGACTATATCTGCGTCCTTGCCCTTGGTTGACCTTATGGGCGACATGTTTGTAATCCCGTCAGAGCACAGCGGCGGGGGAGCGCGCCTCGTTCTGCCACGGTGGTCGGAGCAAGGTCAGGACGGCCCACCAGTCGAACACGTGTCGGTGTCTCTTTTGCAGCTGCCAGACAAGCACCACCCAACGGAGCCCAGCCACTGGGACTCTGAACCCTGGACGTGCCGAGCAACGGACGGCCAGAGACAGGGAGACAGGGGGTGGTGGTGATGGGGGCGGTGCTGTGGTGGTTGTGGTGATGGTGGTGGTGCTGTTGGTGATGGTGGTGGTGCAGTGGTGGTTGTGGTGGTGTTGGTGCTGGTGATGGTGGTGGTGGTGGTGGGGGTGCTGTTGGTGATGGTGGTGGTGCTGTGGTGGTTGTGGTGGTGGTGGTGCTGGTGATGGGGCTGTGGTAGTGCTGGTGGTGGCTGTGGTGGTGGTGGTGCTGGTCGGGTTGCTAGTGGGGGTGCTGGTGGTGATGGGGCTATGGTGGTAGTGCTGGTGTTAGTGGTAGCACTGGTGCTGATGGTGGTGGTGGTGGTGGTGGTGGTGCGGTGGTGCTGATGGTGGTGAGGTGGTGCTGGTTGTGGTGGTGCTGTTGGTGGTGGTGGTGCTGTTGGTGGTGGTGGTGGTGGGGCTCAACTCAATGAGCCGTTTAATCAACCAAACAGTCAAATCGTAGACAAATATAGAGAAGCTGATTTATGCAGCAGTCTGGGGCCGGAGGCTGAGTGTGTTTGGCTACCGTCGCGCTACGTCTTATCCGTTTGATCCTGCCTCGCTCTCGCTGAGGAGCAACACCAGAACCCTCTTGGGAGGAGGAAACAATGACTCTGTTGTCCATCACGGCGAGACCCAAACCAATAAATAAATGGATGTCTTAATTATTGTGAATATTGTAAATTGTGTGGACTTAACCGGTTGTGACTCATTTGGATTTTGAGACAAATTACACACTTATTTTTTATGAAATACCAACATGATCCAATAATTGCATATGAATTTGACAAACTCTAAGGAATGAAATATATATATATATATATATATTTGACATCTTCATTTTTTACTTATTTCAACAGTGTAATGAAAGATCCCTTGTGCAGCCACATGCAACATATACAGCGGTGTGTCCCACCTGTCACAGGCCTGCCCCTCCACGTTAGGTTTGCAGTAGCAACCTCCGTCCTCCAGGGAGCAGTGTCCCACGGACCCCCGGGCGTCACACCCACACGGCCTAGAGAGAAGAAGCAAATTGGACCAATGTAAAGCCATCATGCAATGAAGAAGATCAAATGGTGTCTTAGGTCCATTATTTCATTAGGATGAATGTCTTATTGGAGCAAAGGATTATAGTTTCAAGGTTTACGGATTATAACATAAGTTAATTATCTACTTTTTTGGAACTATGTAATACTTTTAATGCTTTAATGATTTTTAATGATTTAAAGTCAGCCTCCGTTTATAAAGATTGTCAAGGTTTTCATATATTTTCCACTTGTTTTAATATACAAGGTAGTTATATTCACAATCAACTCATGGTTCTTTACTAATCAATAATTGCACGGAAATCTAGATTCATTATACATTCTTTGCGTAAACATCTCAAATTGCCAAATCAAATCTGCATAACCTAATATTGTTGATTATGTCGAATCAAGTGGAGGAAATTATATTTGCTTTTCCGACTCCCTGATAAGATAAAAATGTCTGCAATCCCCTTTCCTGAATGATCTGTTTTTTCCCTCCAAACCTTGAATGCAGAATTTCTAATTTTTTAATGGGACCGTTTTACAAATAATTAAATCATCTCACAAACGAAAGGTCTCAAATCCTTTCTGCTCCACTGGTCTGAGTAATACACACACACAAACACCAACCCACCGCCACACACACACACACACACACACACACACACACACACACACACACACACACACACACACACACACACACACAGACACACATATACACACAAACCTTCATCCATCAGCTCCCCTACTGATCACGGGGGGAGAGAGAGAGAGCGAGAGAGAGAGAGAGGGAGTGAAGGTGGCTGTATGTTTTTCTGTGTGTATGTCCGCAAAAATGTGTGGGAATGTATGTGTGTGCTTGTGCATTTCTGTGCATGAGTGTGCTTATCGTTGTACGTAAGTGCTTGTGTACCTCCGTCCGTGTGTGTGTGTGTGTGTGTGTGTGTATGTGCGTACGTGTACGGCCGTTCTGCTAGACGCTCTGCTGTCTAAATCATGCCTGCTGTGTGCTTTGATTTAAAAAGCGATTAGTAGCAGAAGGTTGGACGCCGGCGAGGGAGGCAGGCTGGGGTGTATCCAGCATTTCCTCACAGCCTCCTTCATCCCAGTGTGGAGTTAAGGCGGGATATAAGCCGTCACC
>NC_136937.1:18508157-18513157 GCF_949987615.1 Pollachius pollachius | reverse complement strand
GCTCATTTTCCGTAGTAAATAAAGCGCCTCTAGATAGTCAGACGACGGAAGTCCCACCACTAGAGGCCACTAGTGGGTAAACCAACAGTGGGCAGTATTCAGTAGAATATGGCCACATTTCAGAAAAAAGTTATGGAACATCAATACTTTACCATCAACATTGCAGTCACAGGGCAGACAGGGGTCCTGCGGGGTGGCTCGGTAGTGGTTCTCTCTGCATCGCTCACAGTGGGGGCCCTGCGTGTTGTCCCTGCAGTTCAGACAGCGCCCCCCATGGCCCGAGCTGCGGTACTGCTCCATATCAAACAAGCACTCTTCTGATCTCCCGCTGCAATCACACTCTGTGGAGAAAGAAACATAGCAACATGGAGACCCTGGTGAAGAGAGTGGATAGAGGGGGAAGACACATATCGACATGGAGACGCTGATGAAGAGAGGGGATGGAGTGGGGAGAAACATGGTGACATGGAGACGCTGATGAAGACAGCGGAGTAAGAGGGGGAGACGGAGAGGGATAGAAGAAGAGGATAGGATAGAGAGATACAAAAGAGAGCGATGGAGAGAAAGAGGACAGAAAAAGGGGTGAATGAAATTATGGGGATGTGAAGGGATGGAGATTTCAAAGAGAGAGTGTTGGACCAAGGGAGATAGAGAGAGAGAGAGAGAGAGAGAGAGAGAGAGAGAGAGAAATAAAGGGAGAATAATAAAGAGGGAGAGAGACAGAGCTAGGTGCTTAGAGGAAAGCGAAAGGATGAAAGCAGCAGGCCAGTAATGAAAGGAGTGTCCCAAAACGCAAAATAGCGGGAAACAAATAGGCCTGTAGTAAAACTGAAAAACGACTCGGGCCCCAAAATAGACACTGACAAGGGAACCGAGAGAGAGAGAGAGCAAGAGAGAGAGAGAGAGTGAGAGAGAGACGTAGAGTATGGGGGTTTCTGAGAGATTATGCGTTATGGGATTGGATCATAATTTAGAGGCTCGTTGCTAATCTCATTTCACACAGGCCTAATGAGCAGCCAGTCGTCTGTCAGGGGGCACTTAGATAACAGTAATGCGTGTTTATACAAGAGCAAATTACCCAGACGATAACACACTGCCTCCACTCCCTCTCATATGCCCCTCACATCAAATCCCTCCTCAGTTTACCACAGACCCTGAGGAGGGATTTAGGGGGAAATTGCCCATTTTATTATGAATCAGCTCTCTGTTGAGTCGGCAATAACCGTGTGATTATTCCTCTGTGTTGTTGGGGATCTTTGGCGGGCGTGGCCACGGCGTGTTTCAAATTGAGGAAGAGCGATTGCCAATCTGATGGTAGAACAGTCACGGGGGGGATTGTGTAGTGTCACTGAGAGGTGTTGGGTTTGAACCCCACTGTGGACCAGTAGTGACAACATGGGCCTAGCCCCAAACTGTTCCCCATCCTCAATGATGCCATGGATTTGAATTAAACTGGATAACATTTTGATTAGATTTAGCCTCTGGGTAAAAGCATCTACTCCGTGAAATGACTAACTAAAAGTATTGGTACATTGTAGAAACAATATACTTATTAATACAGGACAGGGATCTGTGTTTGACATGTGTCTGAAAGCACTGGAGGTTCTTCTAAAAGTCACTTCATCAGCTATGGGAGAATCCAATGAAATCAGGACGGCTTATGATTGTAACTTTCAACTCATAATGACTGAAACTGAAACTTCAACTTAGTGTATTATTCATTATTCCGACAGGCAGCTAAAACTATTTAATAACTATGCCTGCCATGTTCAGTTTCGTCACTGAAATATATAACAGTGTTGTATTTAATGCAAATGAATAAATATGAAATAAAGGTAATAAATGTTTGAAAAGCTGACAAAAATATTCTGATAGACAGAAAAAATGAATGCACAATGTTTTTGCCCCCAGAGAATGTTCCGGGCTTTCTTCCTTGTCCTTCCTTACAGGTTATGCAGTGTTTGTACAGTTGGCCAAGGCCACATCCTGCATACCATCTTCTTACTGCTCCTCTGTTTGAAGCCCCCCGTGTAGCGAGTTTACACTCCTTATTACAGTTGTTTTGTCAAGCCTATTCATACCTTTTTCGCCTGGATACAGACGCTGAGTTGTGATCTTGCAGTCTTTTTGAATTCGTTAATTATTGATTTTTGGTTTGGTTGAGTTTTAGTTGAATGAAACCCAGGAAAACCTGAATCACTTAATAAACTTGGAAATAAAGTTAGCATTCTGCCCCCTTGTATAGATTGTGGCTTTCTTTATGAAGATTGATTCTATGCTATGATCATTTATAATTAATAATAAATTGGATAATTGATTAACTGTTAACATTTTATCCAAAACATAAATTCCCAAATATTGTTTGGTAAAGCAAGCTAAATCTAGACTAGCAGGCTGCATAAATTACTTTACTCAATTATTATGCTATTGATACGTCAAAAATACATATTTTAGAGACACAGTTGTGCGACCACCTTCATCACAAAATGTGATCTCAATTTATTACATAAAGGCTGAGAACATGGATATACACACAAACACACACACACACACACACAAACAAACACACACACACACAGACCCCCACACCACACACACACACACACACACACACACACACACACACACACACACACACACACACACGCACACACAGACACACACACACACACACACACACAACCACACACACACACACACACACACACACACATAGACACACACACAGACCCCCACACCACACACACAAACACATACTCACACACACACACACACACACACACACACACACACACACACACACCACACACACACACACACTCCTCCACAGGAAGCGAGGAGGTGTCAGTGTGTGTCCCTTGAGACTAGATATTAACACGTCCAAGCAGTTTTTCTGTACTGCTGACCCAAGTTTATTGACCTAACCATATTAGTACTTAACCAACACTGTCTAAATGTGCCAACTAAGACCACTCATCCTTGTAAGTACTGTCACTGTTAATCACTGTCTTGGAACATGAAATGAAGGCAGGAACCCCAATCCGCCAGAGGCACCCCAATCTCCTGTGTCCAGTACACCTTCATCTGTGTCCTTTCTACATATTCTACATCTATTTCTACATGTACATTCTACATGTGTTTATGTTCTACATACTATTAATATACGCATGTATGGTACATGTACTGTATTCTGCATGTGTTTCTATATGTTTAATATCTATGTCTATGTGTATTCTAGATGTAGTATTCTAGATGTAGCATGTATTTCTACGTGTGCGTTTTTATGTATTTTCACCATCTTGTACTACATCCACCTTACTTCTTAAGGGGGCTGAATGGTCATTAAATCAACGCAGGCATCAATAGTTGTGTTTGATCTTTGGTGTTAATAGAACATCAGCAGAAGAGACTTATCTACAGCCCCAACCCCCAAGCACAGAAGCCTTTGGAAACAAGCAAAATGAGAAAAGGCATACAGTGTGGAGTCGCGTGGTTCTTTCGGGAGCGCTAAACAGCCAGCGAGTGAGGGTATATAAACCAGTAACTTTAATGGCCTGACACACATGAGGTGTTTATTGTGTTATTAATACAACAAACAGCCTTCACAAATATAGAACACACAACATTGTGTAGATATGAAGGCGGTATCATAACGCTATATAATTATTCTGAAGGACACAGAGAGTAATATGGGGGAAGTTTGTGGGCCCTATAAAAGCCAAGGTCCTTTAGTTTGTGTACGGTCAGCGCCGTCGGGTGAGTCCTTGCTAAACACGGCGAGCGGCCATCTTGAAGAATGGCTTTGTTTGGCTTCAACCAAAGCCTGCTTTCGCTGTTAATTTGAGACGGAAAGCAATTGATTCTAAATTGACAGAGCTCATGAACTCATTTCGACATCTTTTGAGATTTCTGTAAAAGAGACAAAACCATCCCATTAAAAGAAAAGATCCCTGGTCATAATGGGAGCATACAAATGTGCTTTACTGATGATGCAAAAGCCCTCAGATCCTTTCAATGCTGCTTAGTCCTTCACAGATACGTCTGCTGTGAAGGGATATGTGGGTGGAATGTCTGCTTCCTTAAAAAACACAGAACATTGCCCATAGCGTGAAATCTCCATTTCAGTCCCCAGATGTTTTGAATTTTGTGTGTTTGTTTTCCCTGCTCTTTTGCTTGTGTTTATGGCTGGTGTCTTAGCACAATAAGAGGCTTTGATTTGTCTCAGTAGTTATCCCTTGTTTTCTTAAACAAAGGTTATGACGGCTAATGCAAGATCACAGAGCGTATGAGTGGGTCTGGTTGGCAGGGCACACACATACACAGACACACACACATACATAAAGGATCTGGAGAAGAAAGGCTGATATTTGCTTTATCGATAGATGAATCATCAGCGTACCGAATGATTAGCAGAAGGTTGGAGCTTAATTTGTATTTACATATTTTCACATATTGCCTGACCTTTTGGCTACTGAAGATACTGAGATGAAAAAAAGTAATACTGCTAGTATTACTGCTTTCAAAATATGTTTTAATTTGTTTCTTAACAAACAAAATTACATTTAAGATACGGATACCAACCCGAAAAAAAATAATTCATTCATCATTCAATCATAAGTAGCAATTGCTTTGAAGGTAAGATTCCTAAAGATACCATTATGAATGAGATTTACAATCACTGCGTTTCTGAATGATAACATTTTATGATTGTTCAATGTACAGATATTACCATGATTTTTGGCCTTATATATTACAACATAAATATTTACATGGTGTTTGGTCCTGTACAAATAAATGTGGCCTTTAATTGAAAAAGACTGGTACGCTTGTGGCCACATATCTCTTAATATTAAGATTTTAGTGTTTTTTATTTCTTCACTTCTCTTAAGATGGGACGCGAGAACAGGAATTGGGCTGGAATTTGGAGCAAGGAAATTATGTTACAGTGTACGTTTGTAACATAATCGTATGTTCGTATGTATGTTATTACATCATTATAA